>NW_027270926.1:0-252500 GCF_040938485.1 Diadema antillarum | reverse complement strand
CCTGCATATTACTGCATCAATGCCAAAGAGAAAAAAACCTTGTTGTTGTCACACACACACACACACACACACACACACACACACACACAATCCTTACACATCTCCTACTTGATTGTCTGACTTGTCATGCTAACACAAAAATATCTCATTACAATCTCAGGAATTCGACATTCAAAACACAGTATGTTACTAAAAACCGAAAATCAATTTCTGTAAAAGTAGCACTATTTATATAGCAGCTCATTGTATTATTCAACCAGTTATCGGAAACCACGAGGACATGTACAAGGATAGCACAATTTCTGAAGGATATCGATTCTGTTTTCTTACTTAAGTTATGAGTTCGTCTATTGTTGAGCAATAATCCTGTCTTGAATTTTTTTTCTGAAATAATTGTCTCTGCAATTTACTGCTTCTGTGTGTCTGATTCTGCCGAAGAGTGTTGAGTACTTTTTTTTCCTTCTTTATCATTTTTTTTTTTTTTTGGTTTTATTGTAATGATATATCGTGTATGTATTACCTAAAACGTTGATTCTATCACTGTTTCTGTACATCAGACGGACTTGTTGAAAGACAGCCAAACGGCTATGCAAGTATTTTAACCCGCGTATAAAACACACACACAAACAAACAAACAAACAAACAAACAAATAAACAAACACACATACATACCTACATAAATACATATATGTCGCCCTGAAGAAAGACGTATGATTACGTCAACACTTTTTTTTGACAAACATTCTCGTTGCATTATACATGTAGAACCTTCTCTATTTTCTCTTTTATATGATTATTCATTTTGTTAATTCGTAATCATATTCACGTATACACATGTACACATAAACGGTTTACATGCACACACATCCCTTTCAGTATTCAAGCACTGAAGAACAACAAGATACTGTGGGCTTGTCCAACACAAGTCATTACGAGCCAGTGCTCCAACTCTCACACTGATCGATCTAGACAGTTTGGAAAAAGTGAAGGGCGTCCTCTTTAGAAGAGGACGCCCAACGTCAACGTGTGTCATTTATGTAAAAGATCAAGAGTATTGCAATGAAAGTGGACATCTCCCTATCTCTCTCTCTCTCTCTCTCTCTCTCTCTCTCTCTCTCTCTCGATATATGTGTGCATGTATATATATATATATATATATATATATATATATATATATATATATATATATATATATATATATATATGTATGTGACATTTACTTATATTATACATACAGTATGATTTATAATTAGTATGTATATTATGTGTATAATATTTATATAGATAGATAGATAGTAAGATAGATAGATATTTCTCTCCGTATATCTTGTGTCGAATATGTCTTAAATTCCGAAATGACTCACTAGAGCAACGCACAAATTCAACGGATGAAGTGAAAATAATGACGTCTGGTTATGAGTTTAAGTTAGAAATCACTTCTGCGCGGGCCCCTCGAATTTAGATTGACCGTTTATCGCAGTTACAACCAGATAGATTCCAGTGTTACGGGAATCGCTCGTTCCAAACAGTATGTCCCTCTTCATTCCTAGGTCCACTGAGGAGCATCATCGCATTAACCTTTCTAATAAACTCGAGTCACGAAAACTTCGTTTGCACTGGCGCTGCGACCCAATTGCCGTTCTTCCGTCTCCTGACGTAATAAGTACCTCTTGAGCCTCTGCGGTATTACTCCGCCCATGCCCGGCCGGTGCGATTTGGTGTATTGATTTTCTGTCAGCTCGTGTTTATGTCCTATGTAAATCACATTATCCCCATCATGGCGGAGGTAGGGGAAAAGGAGGCTTTTCCGGCGTAGCGCCGGTCGCCCAGCATACGATATCCCAACTTCATCTTCAGAATGCTCTCGTGCGCGTAACTACGCAACTGTGCTACAGTTGTTGTTTATAGTTGCATAGATTTCTGTACTTCCGAAGAGGCAATGCACACCGCAAAATGCTTCATGATTAGCATAATCACAACCTGTACAATGCCCATTGAATGGCTTCAGGAGCATAAGGTTTCATACCATGATTTGACCCACTTATATAATATTCTCCTTTCGGCTCGCTTTCACTGTCTGCACCAATGTCGTATTCCCTGTCATACCATCAGCATTCGTCTTGGTTAACATCGCTGCACGTTCGAATTCTGTATCAAGCTCTAGTTTTGCATACTTCTCGGTTTTGTTTATACTTGTGGTTGGTTTTGTGTTTTGTTTTGTTTTAATTTGTTATTTTGCTTTTACATTTTTTCTATTCCTGTGCGTGCTCCGATGATTCAGCATCATTTTTTCAGCTATTCGCCTACACTAGAAATTTATATGAAAAAAGATAAGATAAAAGATAAACAATACAAATCTGCCTCAAGTCGACATTCGATCTGCGTACTCACTGTTGGTTGTAAATCCAACCTACTGTAAATCTTATGAGCCCATCATACCCTGGATGACACGGTAGAGAGCATCACGGGAATGTTATATATCTTTGCATTTGAAGCAGTCGTCCTGTTTCTTTCATAATTTGTGCCACATCGATCGAATTTTAGTCTGCAACGCCAAAGAAACAGACGCGCGAGACAGGGGGTAATCAAGGAGTTGATACGTCTGTGGTTTTTGTAGAATTAAATCTCCCTCGGGACAGCGATCAAGAAGAATCGAAGTTCTGTAAGCTGTTTTTCAACTCCGAGGCGCGTATTGGCAGTCAGATCAATATGTTTGCATGTTTTGTAATCATCCTCGACGGACAAAAACAAGTTTCTTTCCATCAAAAATTGCACCATATGATGACAAAGAGGCAAAGAATACTATAAGAAAAATGCCACCAGTAATTATATCAACAGGCAAGCAAATGGAATTCCTGCGTTTCTGGATTGATTTACACTCATTCTCGATTTCGTTACGGTTGATTGTGGCTCGATTTCATTTCAAGGATTTTATGTGGTTTGCAGACATGATCGAAAAAGGTAAAAAAAGAAGAGAAGCTGATAACAAATAAAGAGATAACAGTTATAATATATCTAGAATTAAGACAAGAATAAACAGAAAAACAGAACAAAATAAATCGATACATATTGGCAGCAATTATGATAGATTTATGACGAGAAGGCAAGATTACGTGCATATAAATCTACAATACAATCTTTACGCTTTTCTTTTCTTGAATGTAGACAAAGAAGAAAATTGATCAGTAGAATTTTAGAGACTATGCCATATTTGGAGGCCAAAATAAAATCCTATTTTGCATCTCGAAAATTTATGTTAGAACTTGGGTGGCCTATAATTCTCCGTCTGTTTTTTTTTTTTTTTTTTACAGTGTGCATATACGTCATTGCTTGTGCGCGCGCGCGTGTGCGTGTGTGTGAGTGTTTTTCGTTGATATTAGATACTTTTCAAACGGTTAAGCAGTCCAAACAAATGGATGTGTTTGTATATTATATATGTATGTATGTATGTATGGAGAAAGCTGCTGCTGTTGTAACGTCATAATCACTGTAACCAATGGTAACCAGGTAACGCCAAAATAGAATAAAAGCACGTGACAACAAACTTTAACAGATTACTCCTGTCGAAGGCAAAGACTTTGTTTAAAAGATTAGCATTGCTACAATTATTTTGTTATGGTATTTGAAATTCACGGGCTCTATTAAGGAGTATCATTATGTTCCCCGAATTCCGTCCTATGTCCTTTTATTGCTCAAAACGTTTGAACATTTCCTTTGACGGCTTCGTGATTTATTTCACTACCATGTAAATTCAGCAATTACCATCGCGAAGAAATATTTGATATTTTCAAATCGCTCCGGCGAAAGCAGACAAGAGAGCTTAAAAACTTCCCACGTCAACAGAGAAATACCCCCGAGGTAGCAGGCCTCGCAAAATGCAGAGTGTCATAAACTAGGAGAAAAACGATGTTAATCGTTGGTTGACTTCTCTTATTGCTTGAATCCTGCAAGTAAGATATGAAACGTAATAGTCTGGGAGAGAAACTTTTCGCTTATGACTGTAATTATGAGATCCATGGGACGATTATCTGCAGGGTAAGTGGTGCAGTCGATTGTGTTGCCTATACTCCGAGGTATGTGGGTGTCGGCAATTAACACTCTTTAATCACGACAAACTTGATGTCCTCCTTTCTCGCCTTGCTGTTGCTACAGCCCGGGGGACGACACCCACTTATTTTAACGACGAGAAACACACACAGTGTGTGAATATTTCTAACGTGCTTGTTCTTTCTTTCATTTTTTTTCTTTCTCGCGTGTTTTCTGTCTTTCCTTCTTTTCTTCCTTTCTTTCCTGCGGGTAATCTAACCCTGCAGAGAGCTGATGTTATCATCTCAGCCCTAGCTTTCCACCTGTATATCTTACAGTGCACTGCTCGCCCCGCTCCTAGGACAGCGGTAATTTCCTAGGGACGCTTACTTCTCAGAACACTCTCAATTCTACCTATATATTTTTTTTCCACCTCAACGAATTTTACCCCTTCCCTTCCCTTCCTTTCTTCCATCCGCAATGGAGATGCTAGATTCAGAAAAGGGGCCCGGCTTGGTATGTGCTTCTCATGTTACCTTCCAGCCTCCGAAAAAGAGATTTTATCTGCCATTTGATTGATCTTAATGTAGTAATGCGGAGACTCTGGAACGGGGGAACCTCCCCTGATGGGACATGATATACACACGCACATCCCACCCGCCCGCAGTCCCTCCGTCCACCACCGCCTCGCCTCCACGCGTCCCACTTCTTTTGATCGCATCTGTCTTTATTCCGACATTTATGAACTCGCCGCCCTCCATAAATACAACCCCGAGGACTCGGGTCCTGGGTGAGGAAACATTTGATAACGGCGGGAAAAGGTGGTCGGTGTGGATGGCGGAGTCACTCAGTTTAGTGACATTTCTGAAACACCTCCAGGAGACCCGTAGATATTAGTCACGACTACCTCGGTTTTGTTGTTGGTTTTATGTTCTTTCTCTACTCTCTTCATCATCAGCGCCTAACCGCCTACTCTGTTTTTATTCCTGTATGCCTTGCGCAATTATTAAGTTTTGCGTTGCTTTCACAGCCAGTTTCCTCGTCATAGGAGCGACATCTTAATTTGGCTTGTGTGTATGTATGTATGTATGTATGTATGTATGTATGTATGTATGTTGTGTTGGGTACGATTATGTACCGCCGACACCCACGAGTCAGACAGCCCACGAGTCATACGGCCCACGAGTCATACGATCCACGAGTTATACAGCGCACCACGAGTCACACGATCCACGAGTTATACAGCGCACGAGTGATACAGCCCACGAGCTGGACACTAAAAAAAAAAAGAAAAAAAAAAAGCAAGCCCCAAGAGCTTGACACTAGAGGCAAAAAGGGCCCACAGGTTCCATGTTACATTACTAGGCTTAGTGTACGTAGTGTCGAGCTCACGGGCCTTATCTAACTAGTGTCTAGCTCAAAGATAAAAACTAGACCTAGACGTCGGGTAGATTGAACTGATTGTGTGCATTTCATACCGGGTGTAGAAGCATATCAAAGTATTTCGTCTCCTCGAAAGGTTAAATTGCTCTAAGCTGATCCTCTTTTGTCGTGAGAGCTAGAAAATGGAGCAATGTCTCAGTGTATGCGAGGTTACATGATATACAAGGAATGACTTTCACGAAAGAAAAGGCAAACTTGATTAAAAGTAAGCAGTCAAAGCATTCTATCTTGAATAAAGACAGGGGATGGATGGAGCGAATGTGCACTTGCGTTATTCATCGTAGAACTATGTTTTGTATACATTGTTCCGCGCAGTGTACCTTTTACGTTTTGCAGTTTCTTAATGTCTTGAAATTCGGAACGGAGAAACGAGGCGACGTTGCACATTATTACGTAAACGAGACCAATACTCTGCTGTGAAGTGCAATAAGTTATTGCAATTTGAGTCAAGAAAGAAGATGCATTTCAGATTATAGCAGCCCGGAAAATTTCAGCCGGGAAAAACAGAGCAGTGCGTTTGCTCAAAAACAAAGGAAGCAAACAAACAAAACAACAGTGTTACTCAACAACGAATAATGTTTCAACACCATTATATTACCCATGAACTATCGGCCGCTGAGCGCGCCGTAGGCACTATACGGTATCAAAAATTTCAAGGCCATGTCACCCTACACCTTGTCCGCCTACGAGACTCGCGGTGAGATGGATTCTTTTTCGTGTTGTGTCGCCGTTCTGAGTAGCACCTGGTGTTCGGCGAATGACACTCGTGTCAAGAGTCGAGTTAAAACTCTGTGCTAGAATAGGTTTGGGTCGGAAACGGGCGGAAGTAAAAAAAAAATCCATGACATTGACAGTGAGAAGACATGCCAGGGAGATATTTTTTCGCACCACAAAAGGGATGTGGATAGGCAATTTTATTTCATGTTAAATCTAAAAAGCTATCGAATTCATCAAAGGGGGATGGTAGAAGAATAAAGAGGTATGCTCCGGTACCCCTCCCCAACCTTTCATCTTCCAGTCAAGCGCAGTGATCATTCAAGGAGACGACTTGCCTATATACCCTACAACAATAATGGGACAACATCTTCTATTTGAAACAAGAAATACAATGTTTCAAACAATGGAATTCGGTGGCAGCCCCGATTTCCGTAACAAGCAAAAAGAGGATGCGTGTCGGGTTATACCAGTGGATTTTGAAAATGAAGTTTTTATCTAGTTTCTGTCTGTTTTCTTTTTCCCATTTGCATTAATGCCCATATTTTGATGGATGTGACTATTTTTCAGATTCATTGTGGCATCATTCTTACCCCTGCAGTCCGGCCGAAAAAAACCCACGAAATCCTGCATTCTTATTGCTGGATGTTGCATTTTGTGCGCCGCAAAGTCTGAAAATGCATAGTGTGAGGTGCCTGTAGTTTATTTTCCGTCTCGGAAAACACAAGTTGTTTGCTCTGCTTCAAGAGCTATCTCTCCTGTTCAATAATTCTCCTCACTCCAAAACTCCCTTCTCCTTCCTTTCTTCTTTTTTTCTTCTTTTTCTTTTTCTCTCTCTTTCCCATACACACACACACCTCTCTCTCTCTCTCTCTCTCTCTCTCTCTCTCTATACACACACACACACACACACACACACACACACATATATATATATATATATATATATATATATATATATATATATATAATGATACTATAACATGTAATGATATAACATGAATATATGATAAAGATAGCATAATATTGTGGTATATAGCGCTATAAAACATAGTATGTATATTGTATATACCATACTATGTGTTTTAAGTTTTGTCTTATCACGTGAATATAATGTTTGTATCTATATGTAGAGAGAATATCCCTATCTTCGACTCTCGTGTGTAAATCTAATTCTTTGATAATCTCTCTTTCCCCCTATCATCCATTATCTATGATTATTACACATCTGCTTTGTGCTGCGTTATATTCGTGTATCCTTCTATTCAACCACTCGGAAGTTCCAGGGTAGGCTATCGAGGCCACTTCTCTTTGGCTGTCACGGCGGTTAACCTCATTCAACCTGTCAATGCTTGCTAAGACGAGAGACGAAGCAGCGCTTTCTCTCTCCCCCCCCCCCCCCTTCGCTCTCTCCTTCTCCTGCTCTTTCTCTTTTTAATAATAACGGTCCATTCTGCCGGATGGAAATAAAACAAAGCTCTGGACAGCGACCCAGAGTCAGTCAGCTGCGCAGACGCGGGAAGTTCACATCTTCGTGCGACTACTTGCCAGGTATCTTGGCAAGCCAGCTCGATTTAGCGTCCTCGTTCGGGGCTCAGTGGCTCAAGGTTGTACTGTCAAATGAGGTAATGCGAAACGTTATTACATGCATTTCTTGCTATAGATTCGTTCTCTTCCGCTTCTTCGCCCCCCCCCCCTTCTCACGATGTAACCATTGTTATTCGATACGTGCTTTATTGTTATGGTCCCCTGCGACTCACATTCGCAGTAATTATCGTTATGATAGTAGGCCTAGTAAACTTGAAGAGTTGTTCCTGTAATTAAAACCATGTATACCGTGTATAATTCAGCACAAGTCTACCGCTATATCATGTTATATCTTTATTTGTCGACTAAAAATGGAGCCCGCCTTTCAGATGTTGTTACTGCCAAGCGCTGACGTGGCTTGGCCCGGAATTGACCGCATCAGTGAAGAGCGTATTCCAACAAAATATTGAACACCTTATGTCATGAAAAAGTGGACCCAATGTCCATCATGTAATGTTATCAACACCGCCTCTCCTGGCCTTCTCATCGATTGAACAAGGCGGCTTGATTCCGTTTTATTCGCTGTGCTAGAAGAACGGACCAAACAGATAACAGGTTTAGCTTCTTTTTTTTTGCGCGCGGGAATTTGCTCAGTCACTTCATTAGAGCCTTAATTTGTATGGGCATGGAACCCCCAGTGTGACGGCCTCGCCAATAAAGCCTGGTTCAGCCCACGCTTTCTACGAGTAAGGGTATAATGCCGTTGTTCAATATAAGCCACCTAGTGAGGTTATATAAATTTGACTGGTCGCATTTCTTCCCCTAAAGGTTACACGATGATTAATTTTTCAGCCGTGTGGTATATGGATTGTCATTATGGTGATCTCGTCTTTTCATGTTTGCGTCGCGGCATGTAGTACCTGCATTGGAGCTGACATAAGTTATTGATTCTCCAGCCCATGCAATATGCTTTGAAGTGATGTGAGATGCGGCGAACGCGCGCACAACGAACTGGCGATGAACGGCTCGCAATGACGCACTGACTTGTTTTGTCTGTAGTAGTACAGGTATGAACATCGAGAACGCATAATGCAATCTTTATCTCGTTCGGATCTACACATCCATCTGCCATGTGTGAACTTTAAGAACTGGCACAGGCGAAAAAAAAGAAGAAATGATAACAACAAGAGCCGTTGCGATGTTCATACCCTCAAGGCTACACCACGTTCGGTCTTATCATCCGTATGACTAGAAAGCGATATTACAAGAAAGGTTGGAATAGTCTGCAGCCAGGATGTAATTATCGTAGATCTTGTCAAATAAGGCTATGCGTCCTTTAGTGTGAAATCGACTTGTTTGGTTGATATGTTTTGTCTTTCACGCGCCGCAACGTACAGCTTTACAACGCTGTTGATAACGACGCTCATTGTTTCCATTTTACTCTTAAATTAGCACCTATTGAATGCGAAGGTGTCATTTCTTTTTCTTTCTCTTTTTTATGTATGAATGATTAATTTTAACTGACCTCTTTGCAGAAAATGAGAAATACTTCCCAAATTAACTCCTATTGACCTCTTATGTCCAAGAATGACCCTTAATTAGGGACAAAAAGGAACCGAGTATGCGGTCATTAGCCTCCGGTTTTATGGCCTCTGTCCTTGGAGAGCTGAAAAAAAAAGTTCCGCGTCTAATCATCACCGGAAGGATGCGAAGAAAATATTTCCCAAAGACTACTTTGTTCTTGTTTTTTTTTTGTTTCATTGTTCCATTACGACCAACAGCGGTCCTGTGAGAAACTTAAAACAAAAAGGCCAGCTCAGAATCAAGAGTCATGTCCAAATTAGGCGGTGAAGAGTGGAAAATTACCAGGATTCTAAATAGCTATCATGGGTGTTTTTTTTAAAGAAAGATGAACCATAGTGACGTCATGCTTATAGCCTTTTCATTGTGTAACCTACTGATCAATGCAGTGAGTCATTTTTGTATGCGATTTAGAAAATAACCCGTTTGTTATATCATGCGACACAAGAGTTGCGGAAACAAATATATTGATTACATGGAATGATACGGAAGCGAAAAAGTGAAGAAATAAAGAAGAAACAGTATTATGCACGTGTCTAAATAGAAATATTTTTTTCAAAGGATATCCTACAAAATCATTCACACTTGGCGCCTGGTATGGAGAAGAAAAAAAGGGCAAATATAATGATTAAGTGGCAAACAAAAATACATATACCAAAAAAAAGTACAGAACCAATAAAACACTTAAACTATTGCATTAAATCTAGCTTTTGAAAAAGCCAATGACTAATTTGCCGACAGAATCCTTGCAAATAATTGTTATTAGCTCATTAACGGTGGCACTGTTGTTTACTCTACCCTCGTCTAGCTACGAACGAACGGCGAGGGAAGTGCCCGTACCGGGTCATAAATTAGACTCGACTTAGTTATGCATTAATTGATTTTAGCCTATTCTGCCTGCCATAATATTATGAAAAGAAGCTCGCGTGTTCTGTATACGCATTATACTAGTTGCATCAATAGACATTGAACAGCTTCCGCAATTATGTCCCCCCCCCCCTCCCGCCGAGAATGTACACGATTTTACCACGTATTAGTTCCAGTTGTACACAAAAGATGAAAGGAAAAGACTGTAATGCATTATTAGCGTCCAACAACTGTTCATGATGCAACCATTGACAGTTGTTGCACCCTTATGCAATACAAACTGTCCCTTCCATCATTATGTACAATATGACATTATATTGACAAAATATAACATAGCGGAATATGTTAAGCACAATGTGTAATAGTAAAGTGTGAACAACTATTTCGAAGGCTGTCACGCACGATTAAGTCCTTTAAACAAGGGGCCTGTCATTTGAACTCGTTAACTCCTCCCGTCTCCCGGCCAACGCTCTCTAAAGGAGCACATCTAATAACCCCACGTTGCCTGTCGCCAATGTTTGCCCATGCAGCAAATTGCCGTATAATCGGGCTTTAATATTCAGCGTGCACTCACATGGGCACCAGTTTGACAAGCTGTTGATCTCGAACATGTGTCACCGTCGAGGAGTGTGTGCTTCGCGTAACATTGTTAGCGTGAGTTTGTATGTGTGTGTGCGTGTGTGTATGTGTGTGTGTGTGTGTGTGTGATGGGTGTGTGCGAAGGTTTGTGTGTATTTGCGTGTGTGTGTGTGTTGACGAGAAGTTTTGCTTGTTGCTCGTCCGTTTTCACATAATGGTATGGACTGACACGATAAGGGCATGACTACATTGCTTGATTTCTTCCCCATACATTAGCGAGCTTTAGACCAGCGACGCGAACGCTAAGACGACGCTGATTAGGCAAATGGTTTTCTGCACATGCGCGAGACAGCTGTATCCATTGTCCCACCCGGGAGGCTGCGTCATCTTAGCGTTCGCGTCGCAGATCTAAAGCGCGCTATTATTATACCTGGAGATACATGCTCGAACAAGATGATCAACTTACTATCCCACCCCCCACCCCGCTCTCCCTCCTCGCCCCCCACACCCTTGGCCCAGGTGTGAGCAAAATAGGTACGTAGTAGCATGAAAATTGACAGGGCCTCCAGGGAGAACGGTGCGATCGTATTTGAAATTGCACAGGATATTGATGGCTGTGATTGTTCTTGCTTTTTTATCGTTATCATCATAATCGTCATCATCACGATTATTACTAACAGCATCGATATCGTAATTGTCACTGATATTGTCAGTACTATCAAACAAAGTACATCGATATTATCACTGCAATTGTTGTCGTGTTGAAGGCTGCACCAATTATTCCTGGCGAAAACAACTTTGTAAGCTCCATGTTTCCCATGGAAGGATCTCTTGTATAAATCAAGAATTAGTTTTTATTCCAGCAAGAAAGACTAAGACCATTTTGGTCACCTCTGAGGCAGTAACGGAATAGTCTAAACCTGAAATAGGTGATTGGCATGAATTATGGCTCTTGTGTATATGCTCTGACTAATCAAATGCATTGTTCTCGTAACTAGAATGGAATATGGAACTTGGGAACCACTCTGAATAAAAGCGTACTGATTATCAAAGATGAAATGCAAAATTGCCATAAAAAAGATTATGAGAATGACATGAATGTATGACGTAATATGCCTAATGCATCTCTTAAACAGGCATTGTGCATAGACATGCATGCATGCATACACGCATGTGTGTATGTAAAACATTATGTATCCATGCATGTCTTCGCGTAAGTGCCTTAGAAGGGAATTGAGTCATTTAGTTTACTTCCGTGTTTATTTTGCTTGACAAAATCACATATAGGTCAACTACGGGATTTTCCCCCTTTTCACACAGAAAACCCCACAAAATATATTTTGACAAAGATATGATATGCGGTGCAGATATTGGAATTAAGTTATCTACATCTGATGTGAACCTATTCATTTGGTTTGTTTCCTTGTTTATTTTGTCTGAAGATTACATAAGTCAACTACGGGATTTTCTTTTTTTTTCACTCAAAAATCCCACAAAATATTTCTTGACAAAGGTATGATACGCCGTGGAGATGTTGGAATGAAGTGATCCACATCTGATGTGAACTTGTTGATTTGGTTTACTTCCGTATTCTTTTTTTTTTTTTTTTTTTGCCTGAAAAATTACATAAGTCAGCTACGGGATTTTCCTCTTTTTGACACAAAAATCCTACAAAATATATTTTGACAAAGATATAATATGCCATGCAGATATTGGAATTAAGTTATCTACATCTGATGTAAACCTATTTATTTGGTTTGTTTTCGTGTGTATTTTGTCTGAAAAATTACATGAGTCAACTACGAGATTTTCCTCTTTTTTTAACAAAAAACCCACAAAATATTTCTTGAAAAAGATATGATACGCTATGAAGATATTAGAATTAAGTTATCTACATCTGATGTGAACCTATTCATTTGGTTTGCTTCCATGTTTATTTTGCATGAAAAAAAAAAACCCAAAAAAAAACAAACACACACACACACATAGGTCAACTATGGGATAATCCCGGGTCTTTTTTTTTACACAAAAACCCACGAATTTTTCTTGACAAAGATATGATACGCCGGGCAGATATTGGAAATTATCATCTACATCTGATGTGAACCTATTGATTTGGTTCGTTTCCGTGTTTATTTTGCCTTAAAAAAAACACACAAGTTAAATAGGTGATATTCTTTTTTTTTCTCACAAAAATCCCACTAAATAGATTTTTCTTTAAAAATATATAATATGTCATGCAGATATTCGAATTGAGTTATCTACATCTGATGTCAACTTATTCGTTTGGTTTGTTTCCGTGTTTATTTTGTCTTAAAAAATAGATAGTCATCTACGCGGGTTTTCCCTCTTTTTTTACACAAAGAAAAAATATTTTTAACAAAAATAATTGCGATACTCAGTGCAGATATGGATATGTATTAATCAATTTATTCCTTTTTTATTCTACTTGTATTTATTAACTTTAACCGCACTATATTCTTGTTGCCCATCAAGCTTTGCGCAGTCGTTTCTCAGTCGCGAAATTGTTTGAATCAATCTTTACGAGTGATCGAAAAAGCGCGATAAAAGGGAAAAACTGTTTATTTTTCCATGAGGTGTTAGCTTTCATTTTGCCTCGTCGCGAACCCAACGTGATATTTGCCTTCTAAGAAACACGATTCCCCGTCAATAATGTTTCATCACAAAATGTGCATCATCGAATTTACACCAACAACGTGCGTATTTGTACGGCGTCGTATGCAGCAACTGTGAACTCGAAAACAACTTATCTTCTCTAGGAGTGAAGAGGCGCTCTCTCTCTCTCTCTCTCTCTCTCTCTCTCTCTCTTTACTACTCGTTTCGGGAATAGAATTTATGGGCATCGAAGCAGACCTGGCTTTTACAAACATCGGTGTACATAGCGTGATTTGCAATACATGTATATGTATAGGTGTTACAAATGATGTTACAGAGCAATGTTTTACATTTTTGCATGCAGCGAGCTAGGCGAACCTGAAATGTATTTCAAACACGCCGGTGTTACGGGGGGAGGTCAATGCACTGGGCGCCCGCAGCTAAGAATGTGATTCTGGCGCCCTTCTAGTGTTATTTTCATCGTGTGCGTGTCGGCATTTTTCGTTTTGTCTTGGTTTGTGTTCAATCTAAAGATTGTGCCTAATTGGCCCCTTGAACATCCACTGGAATCCCTCTTCTCGGAAAGATGGCAATGAGTTTCTATGGGTGTGTTTATCGTGCTAATGGGCGGCCAGGTCCAGGAGTGGGTGACAATAATGGTACTCCAGCGTCTCAGCTCGAACTCCGAAATCCTGGGTCAAGGCATTAGGCTTCAGTCGCAGCACGAACCCCAGCGGTCTCGCCACGTCGTATTTTATTCTGCGGCACGACCGAGGAGTTCATCAGGTAGCCACGGTTTGTCCCCGGGAAGTTAAATGAGGAGGGGAGGGGGAAAGATGAAGGGGGGGGGGGGGGAGTAGGAGGAACCGATCATGCCTCTTATCTTGTACGTGCAGACATGCATGCATGATAAAATGCATAACATGCACCTGCATGCGTTGTTTTTTTTTTACTCATGCGCAAAAGAAACACCTCGCCTCCGCACGCCCGCTTTCAACGCGCTGTGTATTACAACTTGCTTCCGTGACAAAGGTACACAACGAGGTGGAATTTGTTATCGGATGACAATACACAGATTGCTTTATTATGGAGTCGTCCTTTACTACTTAAATCTTACCAGTTCCCTGCAGTCAAAATGTACATTGTATGTTGACCTCTATTGATGTCTTTTGGTCTGTACATAATCAAATCACTTAAAACTTCATGGAAACATGCTTCATATATTTTTTTTCTACACCCTGTTAAGCCCCACCTCTTAGAAAAACAAACATCTTTATTCTTGTTCCCACTGTCATATTATCCTCCTGTATACATTTGAGCCAAAGGATAGACCTTATTTACCTTACCATTCACAGCTATGTCAAAAATTAAGAAATATTTGCATAAGAAAGTAATAACAATGAATGGTAAGACACAGATTAAAGGCATCAGTATAGAGGTAAACATATATTTTGACTGCAGGGATCTTTTAACTGGGATCTCCACCTTGACCATATACAAAGGGTTTAATGTTAATTCTCATTTTGGTGCTGTCATCCAACTCTTGGACGAGACGAAAATTGCTATTTGGTTGACAGTATTTGTATGTTTATTGATTATGATGCAACCAGACCAGGAATCCTCCTAAAATCAATGTGTATTGGTAATGTGAGAGGGAGGTTCCTATAAAAATCAAATCCCTTCACCTTCCGTCTTGTGATAACAAAGTCAATACCACAAGCAGGGGCGGATCCAGGAATTCTGTAAAGGGGGGGGGGGCGTGACTAATATTTCTAGTGCCACTTCCGGGTTTCATTTCATTGTTTTTATTTTTATTTCTTTTGTTTTTTTACGAAAATTAAAGGGGGCGTGCGCCGGTTGCCCCCCCCCCCCCCCCCCTCTGGATCCGCCACTGACAAGATCAGTTGGTATTCACGTGGTAAATGTTTTGGATCAAAGTTGGCGCATAACGCTGGATTAGAGCTGCTGCGAAACAATCCTTACCAATTCGCATTGAATTACGTTAAAGGTTACATCCGCGCACGACCCCGCCCACGCATGTTAGAACTACCACTATGTGGTCTGAAGTACAGTCTACGACGACGTCGTGAAATTATCTAACTGAAGTTATCTTGAAGCAGTTTTAATGCACGACAGACATCGTGGATCTTGTCGTTTCGCTTCCGCTGGAAGAAAGAAGAAACTGGGTTAGCTGATTGGGTGCGATGTTTGTACGAATGATGGGTTGTATGTGTACGTCGCCGAACTACCGCAGCACTGGCGTTGCGAAGACAACACCATGCGATCAGTATTCAGTACGAGTTTCATGTTTATGGAACGCCCACTGTGACGTGATGATGATAGGAAAGTGGGGGTGGACAAGAAGCAGTAATTTGATGGAAAATTGGACGTGGACTATTGTCCCTGTCGATTAGCGACGTCTCTATAGAAATTACCCATATTCTGCTGGCTACAACATGGAATAGGAGATCCATTTGGATCCATGACGTCTGAAACTACTGTATAAGAAGAATAAAAGACTATAGAAGAAATTGAACAACTGTATCTTTGGTCGCCTCTCAACCTGAACCCCCTTGTATTAAAAACAAAGTCGAAATATCGTTGCTTGCTGCGAGATTGTTTGTTCCTCGCACTTCACAAATCATATACGGTGCATGCTGGTAGTATTAAACTGTCTTAAAAGATGTCGGGAAATCTGGACACGTGCCATATTGTCTACGTTCAAAAAATACAGAACTTCTAATGGTGCTTTACAAGTACTTTGCTCGGATAAGGTTAAGGTTGACAAAGGAAAGAAAAGCAGGCATGCTTGGAATTCGGAAGTGATCATTCATGTTAGCGTTAAATAATAGGGTTGAAGTCAAAAGTCTGGGGCAGACGGGGTGGCAGGAACTGATTTCCACCACTCACGTTTTCCGCTACCTCTGGTAATGTGATTTGGCGGGAAGCAAGTGAATTGACAATATTAATCGTCGTCATACACGATTCATCAAGCACACGTCTTCAGTTCTGCCTGCATGCCACTTACGAGTCACATGCCAAAGTCGCCCCGTATGGTGTCTGCACGCCCGCCAATTGTTTTGGCGCCTTTTCTCGAGAGCAATAAAATGTGAATCAGCACATCCGGGGCGACATTCAACGTGGCAATATCGGAAAGGCTCTTTTTTTTCTCTCCCTACCTGTTTTTTTTCTCTTTCTATGTCTTTCTCTTTCTCTCTCGTTTGGCTAATTAATGCCTGTGATAATTATGCATGCCGCATCGCCACTTGTCTTCCGCGTGCGCGATTTTCTGACAGATTGCTGGATTGCAACGGGAGGACATGAAAAAAACAAGCTTTTATCACATCCACTGTCGCGTAGTTGGACCAGGCTTTATATATACACGTGTAGGACATATAGGACACACACACACACACACACACACACACACACACACACACACACACGCACACACACACACACACACACACACATACATGCGTGCATAATGTATCCTATAATACCAATATATTGAACCATCTATATTTCTTATGCTATATGTTTATCTATAAATCCTCCAATGGAAGCAAAAATAAATGGTCACATAGACAGGTGGTCTCTATACAAGACGTGCCTTTGCTGACGTGACATAAGTCGTTGCTTTTGCATGGACAATGCCACAGAATCGGCCTTTTTCTTCTTTTCTTCTTGGCTTGATTGCGACTGTCCCAGATATGACGAAAGCGCAGGTGAAGAAATAAATCATTCTGAATGAAAGAATAATAAAACAAAACTATACTTCCGCGCTCCCAAAATCTTCGGACACAAGGGGTGAGAGAAGGTGTCGACTATGATTCACTGCTCCCCGGTACCTCGGATGGGACTCCAAAGTGGGTTCGTTAGACCGCCGTGCCCATCTCTCTCCTGCGCGCCTTTCAGATCCGCTATTGATCAAACAATTTCATTTGCCCGTCAGCCGCTTGCCTGGGTGTTTGACGAGTCGAGCGATCATCGTCTGCACCGTAAGATTTCGCGCGAATGAGCCGGGAGACTTCTGAATAAATAAAATCAGATACGCTGTCGATTTATTTCACCCTGAGGGTGAAAACAATATCTTGAATACGCAATCGTTCCCGCAAACCACCATTCCAAAGCACAAACAGCGTTGGGTGATTGTCGCTTGATACGCGACACTTCGGGAAATGTGAGTACCGTCGATTTTAACGACGGTTTCCCGCTATTACTGGGATCAACTGCGGTCACTGGTGAATTGCAGATATTTTTCAGATATTTCCAGAGAGCCTGCATGTAATCTATCAGTGCTTCTATAGAATTTAATGTATATGGTTTCTTGTTTTGGCTAACCTACTTGAAAACAATATGCAGATTTTGAAGTCAATGGTGATATGAGTATAAGTCAAGAAATTATGATTTCCCCGGTTTAATCATGAGGAGTGGTAGATCAGGCTCTATTGTCTGTGCCTTGAGCAGACTTTACAATCAATAAGGTGGTAACGCGTAATGTAGCGAGCTTCCTTGCTCACGTGTTCATTTATTCTTTATGCACGTCAATAAAACTTGTGAAAAGGAAGAAAAACACGTGAAAGACAGAATCAAAACATTTCAGATTGTACTTTCACAATTATATTTTATCTACAAGAATATTTGCCATCAAATTCAAATCTTCCTTGCTAAATATTGTCCATTTCATGTCTACAAAAAGAAAAAAAAAATACGAATTCATGGTCCCTTCGGTGACAATGCTATCGGTAAAATACAAAGATAGTTAAAGGGAAAAGGTTCTTTATTCCGAAGGTGTTTTTAAATCCGAAAACGAAATAAGGTTCGTAATTACGAAGGTTCGTCAGCACGCGCCATCTTTTCAATTTTTGGATCAACAAACCTTCGTGTTAACGAACCTTCGGAATAACGCTAGCAACAATAAAATGTTCTGATTAACGAACATCTAGGTAAAGGGAATCTCTGCGTTTCGGAATAACGAGCCTTCGGAATGAAGAACATCACCAGACACGAGATATCGTAACGCGGAGGCAATGGCAATGGAGTTCATGGAAAAGTCAGTCCTTAATTCACCTTTGCCATCAATTCTCGACAGTCACTATCACTGGACACTGTAGGACAATGTTATGTGATTGGTGTCCTATAGCTTTACAGATAAGATGTAGTTGTGAAGGAACGATGAGAACCCTGCTCATGATGCCAATTACTGCAAGCAGTGATACTGTACTGATGATAAGTACATGTACAAACCATGTAGGCCTTCATCGTGCTAGCGTGACCAATGTGGTTCTGTATAGGATAATGTTTGTCTTTTTAACTTGTTCTATATCCTTGTACTTGTGCTGCCAGCCTATATACAGCAAAACACCTGGTAGGGAGTTAGGGAAAGCGCAGGATGACATTAGTGTCATTCTAAAAGAATTTCACATTTCTCTTCTGATGTTGGGCCTATGCTTAAAAAGGTAATCTTCAAATTCATATGTTTGACTCTCCATTATTTTTTGGCCTTGCATTTCTTTTGTTTTTCTTTCATCCTTTCTCGAGGGTCCAAATGAAACATACGCTGATAAATAGTTTAATCCTCTTGTGAGGACTTTGATAAATTGGATTTGTTGAATAGCCAAGCACGTTCAACGGAACGCTTGAAGTTGCATAAACATGACATATTGCATGGACGACAGGGTGTGGGGACAACGACGACGATGACGCCTCCGTCCTTCAGCTGTCCGATTTCTCAATTTGGACAATGCTTCTTCTTCTTCTTCTTTTTCCCCCTTCTTTTCAGAGATTACGCTGTCTTTGGTACAATTCACCCGACCGATATCATCATATATTGCCAGGGTCGCGGAGTTAAACACTCGCAGGCATCCCCGCGTGTGCCCACCCACACGCTTGTCTTGCCAACTACAATAATAATAATATATTGAAGAAATGCGCCATTACTGCAACTATACCCTCCACTGCGGAGAATCGCTGAGGAGTGCACTCACAGAGCACTTCGGTAGAATGAAGCATATAGCGCTGATGAATATTATCCAGGAGCTATAACTTATTGTGTCTTAGAACTCCGTGTGTAAAGAAAGCAGCCCTCACAACGTCAAAAATGATTTATCGGCAGATGCTATATATCATTGTTCCTTTTTTTCCTATTTCCGCCTTCAGAACTCTGTACGTGTCAAACTTTAGGTCAAAATGCCTCTTGGGCTTGCAAATGACAAATGACGGAAGTTTTTTTTTTTTTCCTGCAAAAGGATCTTTCAGACTCCTTGATAAAAAAGTGGGCGTTATTTTAAGTGAATGCCAAGGTAGCGCATTTTTTTTAACATCTCATGTTTTGTCACAAAAGTGTTTTGTTTTATTTTTCTAAATGTAGCTTGGGCAACGAATTTCTTTTTCGGAATATCTTGTTTGTTGGTCACTCAATGTTGTTTTCCTAACCTGAGCGATTGTATCCATATCTTAATTCGAAAACAAAATCGTATAAACTGAGGAAAACTGAAATGATCATTCCTTGTAAATGTGGAATATTTGAATTTATATGTATATTTATTTTGAAATCATATTGCCAGAGTTGAACTCTCTAGGACAGTTTTCATATCTTAGGATGAGGTCTTCTGTTATAAGATATGAAACAGGAATTGACAAACAATGTTTTCCTTTTTCCTATAAAGTTTCCAAATACATATTCTTGCTTCATTTATACGAACGGCCGTTATTTACTCCTTTGCAACCCGTAAAGTCGCAGATACAATCATGTAGTATTAAAGGATGATTACAACTTTTCCTACCTGTAGAATGGTGAAGCTGACAGCTAATAACATTTGATAGAATACATATACTCGTAAGTTCTAGTTGTCCTGTCCCTGCTACATGTTATTTCTACCTTGTCCTTATCGCAATCAATTGATACTATTCTAAGCTTCATTTTAATTACACACACTCCATTTCAGTACATATTAAAGAGTGAACACACTAAACGCTGTGTAGACAAGCTTGATTTAAAGTATGCGCCCAAAATACCCGACCTACCTAATACCGAGAAGTTTATGATGCGTGATGGAAAAAGTGATTTATGTAACGTGTAGAACAATTTTACGTGCATTGTCTACTTCTACTCAGCATACGATGATATATTACCCCTTTAAAACGAGAGATCTTTTTACATGTGGGTCTTGGAATAAATTAAAAAAGAAAACGTAGGAGAAGAAGAAGGGAAAAGAAAATGATGCAGTAGAAGAATTAGAAATCCAGGTCCATATTCAAAGCGCAAATAAGGTGTTTCCCAGAAAGGTTTTTGCCTCGTTCCAAGTAATCATGTAATGGCGAAAACAGTCCGGAACTGGGATTAGGCAAAAAGGGGATTTAGATGCCCGGTTTCTCGTGGTCCAGACTGCAGCAGAAGAAATCTAATAGGATTAGTTTGGGGGAACGTCTGGGTAGTCTTGTATAATACTCCTTCAATATTGCACTCTCTCGCACCTCCACAAGAAAGAATACAAATTTGCCAATAATAAGGCAGTTAGAAATGTTAGCGACTTACTTGCCGTCTTTTTAGTTTTTCATAAATTCTTTTTGACCAAAGTGTGTGTACGCAGAAATTGCCTGCAGGCAGTAAGATGCAGGGAAATGATATAGGTAGATAGATAACATCTTAATGCCCTCGATTGATGCTTATTTCGCAAAATTATGAATACATGTATATTATTTCAGACCTGTAACTGAGCTTGTTAAAGAAGACTCGGCCAATGTAACGTTCCTTTCAGATCTTTATCGCTTGACACTTGGGCTATTTGTTGTTCGTACATTAAACTTACAGTCTGGGTCACGTGACCTGAGGGTGGGCACGCAATCTTATTTTATTCTTTGTTATTGTATTCCATCTTTGAAAAGGAAGGAAATCTTAACGGAGGAAGTCTCCCTCGGCATTCCTCACGCAGTGCAAACCACGATGAGATTTATCTTCCCCAAGACCCAACCCCCTTGTCGATTTCATGACCCACTTCCATTCGATTTGTCGGTGAAGATTTATCGAAGATTCTATCCGGGTTGATCTCGGCCTGATGGAAAACGATAATTTACTTAGCCTGATTTCACCATCGCGTAATAAAGAACTTTGTGTCAACATCATGCACAGTGGCACGAAACCATTGGTAGTAGTAGTTGTTGTTGTTGCTGTTGTTTGCCATGAAATCAAAGATCAAAGTTTGTTTTCACGCGCTATGTGGGGTATGAATACGAGCAAGAAACATAGAATGAAATGACAGTAGGCAGAACGAGATTGTGAGAGAAGAATTAACAAGAACAAACAGCAGTGACCAAACAAAAACTACTGGGACATGCACGGTAGGGGGAGCAGGAACCGGAATCGAAACCATATTGGAGCCGGACATGCGTGCTACGAGGTAATTACGAGAGAAATAAGTTTCCTACGGCATTAACTTTAAACAAAAGGACTATCAATATGTGATTGGTCAACTTTTTTGGTTGTATGTCTTCTATCCCTGCACTTGAGTGGATGCTGAAATATGTGTCTTCTTCACGCCAGCCTACACTAATAGGACACTAGCACGCAATATGATTTTTAGATAGCAACAAATAAAATCCAGATGTAAAAACGGACATACATTCGTTGAAAAAAAAAAAAACCAAACCAAAATGCATTGTTGTCATGGAGGACCTAGTGGGTGTGGCCATAAAGCCGAGATTTTCTATTCTTATTCAGGCCAGCCTTAATTGCACCTCCGCTGCTCACTATAAGCTTCATTTATGATATTCTTGATTGATTTGGCAAGCGACTACATTCTCCTTGTGACATTACATGCTGAAGCTCAACTGCTCTATGTCGAAACTTCCACGAACCGAAAACAACCACAAACAGCAACAGGAGCATTGTAAATTGATTCGTTATGATTAGCTTTCTGCTCAACGATGATTCTCTTTAAGAAGAATAAGATGAAGACAGTACCAACATAGTCTAAAGAGCATCGACTTTTGATGAGGTTTATATCCTATTTATCATAGATCTTAGCGACAATATGTTTTTTTTTTTCTGTTCCGTTACATGTCTGTGACATGCTGGGTAGGGAATGTTCAGATGTAAACAGGTCAACTGTAGATAATGCCAGTGTTTAGGACTGTTTGATTTTGTTATGAATGCGTTTCAACCACGGCTATTTGTGTAAGATGGACCTGTTCAAGCAGATTTACTCTTCAAAGACAAAATAATCGGCTCTCAAGGAAAGAGGCTATCAATGCCATTAAGGTAATCACAACGATACAGTACAATGAGCGAGAGAGAAAAGAAAGTTCAATTGTATGATGCATGCAGTAGACTCATGAACCCTCCCGTGTAGTTTCTCGAATCCTATTCATTATGTCAGTTTTCTCTGGACCCTCCAATCAACAACCCCAATAAGAAGGCATTACTACCATTACTAGACACACGTACACACGCAAACACACACTCACACACAACGACATACTGAAGACTGCATTACACTCACATAGCGCATGCGCACACACGAGCAGAGATAGAGTGAACGAACGCAACTTTAAATGCACTTACGAAGAGATGTGTTCTCCCCCTCTCTGTCTCCCTCTCTCTCTCTCTCTCTCTCTCTCTCTCTCTCTCTCTCTCTCTCTCTCTCATTGTTTTTTACTTCTTTTATAACTGGGTCACTTGAAAAGGGCAGAAGTTCTTTGACATTTGAGATGAGAAGAATCGATATAAATACGAAGTGGGCGAAAGTAGGTTGTCTACCTCTTTCTTATCAAAATTGCTGTCGTTATTTTCCAGAGTCAGTAGTAGCCGTTGTTCCGCTCATTCATGTCCTTTTTCCTTTCCGTGCAAACCATAAATAATTATTATGTCTGTTTCTGGATTTCGCATTCATATTTAACCGCGTAGATATGATCGAGTGAACATTCATTTTGCTTTCATGAGGGGGTTGACTGAATTTAAAAGAAGTCATAATACTCTGTCTTATTTTATGTGACATCTTCTCCCACACATGGTGGGGGTCTTCCTTCACTTCTAATTGCCAGTTATTTACAGTCGCCTCTGACAAATTAAGAATCAACACAGTTCTATCATCTGTCTAAGACAAAATACGTTGAAGAACGGTATGAAAAATTTTATACCACATAATTTTAATGACCGAAGGAAAATCTCCACTACTCGACTACTCTGTAAAACGAGAAATTTTCGCGTGCATTTTAATTTCGCGAATTTCGCGAGCGCCAAAATTCGCGAAATTAAAATGCACGCGAAAGTTTTTTTTTAAACTACATGCATTGAACACCAGTGGCAATTCGCGAAAATTTCATGCCACGAAAAGGGCTGTCGGCTCCAATTCGCGAAAATGTCATGCCGCGAATATATCATGTTTTACAGTATTCATCTCCCACCCCCTTCCCCACAAAAAAAGAAGGCTTGTGTTCCGTTGCTGTTTGCATCATCCCTGCTTTCCTTTTTTGTCATTCCGCATTATAAATAACGTCACAGTGTCCTCGGCTTCTAGCCGAAACATGAAAACCGTTATATTACTGTCGTCCCCCCTGGGCAAACTTGATCGTTACTTCCCATGCCTACCGACTGCGCGATACATTTACTCATGACGTCAGAGCTTCAGCCACCATCACACCCTGCTCGTGATGATTTATCTGGTTTGAACAAAAACATGTCATCGTTAATCTGTTGCTAACGGAAACCAGAGGTATCATGTGAGGAAAACGAATATAAATTACTATTTGACGGAGGCTAGAAGTTAGGATAAACTTTTTTTTTTGCGTCGAAAGAAAGACATAACCCTCTGTGTAAGTTTAATAATTATGGCTATGTAGACTAGCACAGCTACTTTAAAGGCATTATTTACAATTTGCAGATGAAACAAAAACCTAGTTTCAGTGCTTTGAAATAGTTCTAAAATTTGAGTTAGAGATAGAAACAACCAATGTTAAAATTTGAATCAGTATAATCAATGTTAAGTCTTGTCACATATACCAAAAGTAATATGATCAATAGCTATAATAATATTTTTTTTACACTAAGTCGTCTACAGTTATGGTTTAGTCTGTAAATTAGTGATATATCCTTATATTTGTGGCTTTATTGCAAAATCTTTATATGTGTATGGGATGTTTTGTGATACAACTGACCTACACATATGCATCAAATGTGATAACTTTAACATTAATTTAAATTACTGCTCTCAATGGTAAATAGTACAAGTTGTACCTTTAAAATGGTATCATCGTCGGTTGCCATTCAGAAGGCTTTTGGCATGTTTGGTATCAAAGGTATTTCTGTTCTCATCCTGTCAGTCCTCACAGGATGAATTGAATTTGATAAGAATAGTGATAAAAAACCTTCATTTTCTTGAATTTCTTTTCGTTTTCTGTGATTTGCCTTTCGTTTTACATTTTTGGAGAAGTGCGACACTCTCCTACAGCTTGATTACGTAATCAAGATCAGTGCATGTTGAATGAGCTATACTTCCTTTTATTGTGTAGCATCTAATTTCATACACACACACGCTCACGCACACACACACACGCGCGCACATACACACACACACACACATTGTCTCTCTCTCTCTCTTTCGACATTAATGAAAGGTGTGAGCAAACAAAACATTCTATTGCCCCGCTACATTTTCTGTGTGCCATTTTAAGGTCCTCTTCATTAACTGTGGCCTCCGTTGTCGCGCGCAACAGACGGAGAAAGTGGCCGGCTAATATATGGATCAATCAAGAGATGCAACGACCCTTCACGGGCCCGCTTTCATTACGAAGGTTCGCGCTACCCTTGAGGTAATTTACTCCTTTGGGTCCGCCATTAACAATTACGGGAGCCGATTGATAACTGTAGGGTTTGATGGACCGTCTGGTACGCGCAACGAGACTGGAAAGGCCTTCTCGCGCGGTTGGCCGTGGATGGAAATACTTTTACAGATCAAACGATACCAGATATCTCTTTTTTTTCATTAAAATTAATGTCTGTCAGAGCTGATCAACATTCGCTCTGACACATAAGATTGTTAGAGCGTAGAATTTAAGGAAAGTAAATCCTATCGTGACAGATTTGCGAAAAAATGGCACATGTTATTGTGATTGTAACATATGCAGTGCCTAGACCGAACGTTCCGTTGGCGGTATACCATCGCATGTATGGTTGTTTTGCATGTGAACATAGCATGGACATAAGAGTATAAAAGCGCAGGCTTTATGATCTTTGATATGGACGTCGTTAACTAAGTAGCTGATGTGTCATTTGAAATATTAGCTGAGTGCAAACAGACAGGGCAAGCTCTAATGAAAGGAGACATGATAAACAAACGAATAAGAACTAAATATGCGCACCAATTCACATCCACAAATCATAGGGCGTTGCGTCGTACAGTGTATAGGGACGCTACTGTGATTTGATTCGGATAGCATGAGCTCTCCAAGGGCGTTTCTCACCACTGGAGCACGTGACCTTTTTTTTTTTTTTTTTTTTTTTTTGGAACGAGTGGCGCGGCGGCGCCGAATAATGCTGAGAGATCGCAATATTCATCTTCAAAGAGAACACGCGTGGTAATCGGGTAAATGAACCCTCATCTATAACATGCCTCGTCGATTGTTACATGCATCACTGTGACATTGCGGCTGACAGCAGCATTTTGTGAGAAATAATTATTGTATTTCAGGAAGGAAAGAAGAGCAGGGAGGGGGGAACTTGCGAGACGCGTATGATGAGATCAATCTTGTCTGTTTCGATAGACTCCTGCATCGAGGTTCATTAACAATAGATTAAATAATATTTATACCCTGAAGAAAGGGGAGATCACTTATCAAATAATAAACGTTCTAAAGCTGGTTGACTGAAGACGCACGACATTTTGTGTGGAACAAAACGCGTTGACTTTACCTCGCGACATTGTGGCCGCCTTTCCCTATTTTACTGTAACAGGGGAAGGAACTCCTTGATCATCGTGGTGATTTCATTTGATATAATGTGATTTTGATTTGAATTCTTCTTTCCTTATATTTCTCCATGATTCCACTGACAGAGAACGCAAGCACAATGCGTCATGCGGATTGTTGGTTTCTGTATAAATATATATATAGAATATAACTTATATATCATAATTATACGCATAGGGGCCTACATGTACATTTATGATAGTCCATGTACCCTATTACCTTTTATGCTATGTATAAATATTTGTGTGTGCTGTACATAAAAGTACATGATCTTGAATGCACTATACTAGATTTTATGCACGACATGCACATACGTATCAGACAGCCCAAGTGCAGTTTCATCTCAGTGAGGACGAAGACCGTACTGTTGACTAGAATGGCACGAGGGCGAATTAAGCATTTGGAGTTTATTATTGGCTATGAATTGTGCACAGAAGAGCATGTACCATTTGTTATGGCATATAAAGTATGATAATAGATGACAAGACGACCCATTCATATTAGTTCAACACTGTATTCCCCGGGCAAGAATAAGAAAGGTTAGGTCATGACCGTGAATAACTTGTATAACGATATTGATGAATGTCAGTAGATATGGTACTAATTCGACCCGTCACAGATCTTTCTATAAATACAATATTTGCTATTGCATAGCTGTGACCGAAAACTACAAAATATTGTTCCTGTAGAGAAAGTTTGCGTGGCTTTCAGATGCCGAGCAGACGACCAAAACTAAGTTTGCCGTCCGACTCTTAAGACTAATAGGGTAATAACACGCCTACTATAAGCGGCCAGTGCAGTAAAAACACAGTGCAGGGGGCATTTACAATTTGTGCCACGGAAAATACGCTAATGGTCAAAAGGATAAACCAGACTGAATTTCAGATTCGACTGACTAATCGTTCAAGTGAGGTAGTCCTTCTTTCTACCCCCGCATGCCCCGCGAAAAAAAAAAAAAAGCAGAAGAAGAAGGAAAAAACGATCCTTTCACTCAAGTGCGAAAGAAGCTGACCTTGGGGAGGAGATAGGAGGGGGTAAAGATTTGTGCTGAGTGCTGAATACTAGATGCTGTTTTACCTAGCTCACTTAGGCTCTTTTAAAGTGCTTGTTTTCACCATGGTTGCACTGTGAACTCACAGGAAGATGTTTGGTGAGTTTTTTTAAAGACTGCCTGCACTTTGTATGCTATTGATGCGTGCATTCGTGTGCGTGTGTGTGTGTGTGTGTGTGTGTATGTGTGTGTGTGTGAGTGTGTGTGTGTGTGTGTGTATGTGTGTGTGTGAGTGTGTGTGTGTGCGTGTGTGCGTGTGTGTGTGTGTGTGTGTGTGGGTGTGGGTGTGTGTGTGTCTCCGGGTTTGGGGTGTGTAGGTGTATTTTACACAACCCCTTCCACCCCGCCCGTTTGTCATCGGTTCCACGAGAGGATTATGATGTCTGTAGCTACCACAAAGTCAAAGGAAGGCAGATGTTTTGGTAGAAGTGAGAGCAGTGTACTTTTGCTTGATATTCACCATAGACAGCTCTGACATCTCCGTTTTAAGAGTTCTGTTTCATTTTGACTGGTGTGGTTTACAAAGTAATGGTTGGGAGAAAGTGCACTTCACTGATTCTTCAAGATGTTTACCCATATCATACGAGTGTTTGTCGTAAGATGTTGGAGAGGGGGTGGTATCAGATGAATTCATACAAAAGTCAAGAGGCCCTTTTACGCTGTAACTGATTTACAATTGATGTACAATACAGATGTAGAACCCAACCAAACCAAAAGAAACCATTTCGACTGACATTGGGGAATTGAAATGCAAACAATATTTTTTGAACATCTCCGCGACTCTGTGAAATCCAGGCATTTCTACAAACAGAAAACAAAGACAGATTTAACATGATTAAACATTGCTTTGAATTAATCTTTATTAAAAGGTGCGCTGCCCAGAGCGTTATCTAGAGAATGGCTTTGCCATTAACTGTAAAAGTCATCCATGTATTCATGTCTACTTTGAAATACACCATATGGGAAAAAGGTTTCAGATGCCAGGTACTCCCTGTTGTAATTAAACCCAAAATGTAGAATTATCGATTGACTTCAATTCGTAACCCACAAATACGAGTTTTTCATACCATGAGGCCCATTTCCTAAATTGCGCCTCTCTCTTTAATGTTACCGAATCTCTGCTGCTCAAGGGATGTAAAGCTGAGAGGGAGAGAGGAAGATTCCTATCAGAAATTCGGGCTGTACCTCAGACCTAAAGAAAAGAAAGGAAACAAAGGACAACAAACGCATGATTTGCCTAAAGCGGGGAAAAACACAGAAATCCAGGGTTATCCTTGCCGCCCGAACCACGTGCAGGTAATCGTTGGATGAGACTTTCTCTATTACGGTTCATAATTATCGAGTCCGGTTGGGGTAGATCAGTAATCGGTCTTTCTCCATCGACTCCATGTCACATAGTTAATGAAACCCGTTACCAAGGCGTTCCATATCATAATAATTATGACTTTGCCTTGAGGGCAGAAGAATAGAGATCTCTCTCGCTTCTTTGAATCTCTTGTCTCACAGATATGACAATTCTCGTAGATTTAATGCATAGTCTATCCGGTATCCGTAAGCGGTGGGTTGATAATGCTTGGTCTTAGCTGCGAGTAGGAGGGGGGAATCTCTTAGCTTTCCATAATATCTTAAAATTTCGGCTCCTTTGCTCCCTGAAGACGAAACATTATCTTATTACATCATGTAGCTCTCAATGGTCTTGCGTGACACAACTTATAGGACGTAGTAATGCTTACAGAGATTATTAAATGGATATCATAACCCAGTGGATCAACACTTAAAGTAAGAAGGCTATTCTGTTATAAAAACAAATAACTCATGTAAACTCACAAAAAAAAGTAGGCAATAGTTGAAGCAAGCAATCTGGGACACGTTCGAGATATTTTGCTTTCAATATTTTCTTCTCAGTGCGATGCAACTATGTGGGAAGTCTGAATGCATCAAATTTGTTCCCCAAATCATCAAAACTCTAAGGGGAAACTTTTACGAAGACTTTAACTTCAACAGTATAACATCCGTAGTCGGGAAGGAAGAGATTCTCACCTAAGTGCAGCACTCGATGTCGAGGAAGTCGACGGCGGAATCTACTTTCGACACACCATCTCCCCCTTCGCCTCGGGCGCGAAAGGATGCCTCGACGGTGTGTTTTGCAATTCAGACACACGGCTGCGGTCGAAACATTTTTGCTGGAGTGACTAATGTGCAGTCGATTTTCTTTTCACTCTCACTCAGTTACGCCAAAATCGCTTCAACACCAACATGACCGACACCATTTGTACGTAGATATGTGTGCTGTATCAAACTACAGTATTTTGAAAACGGCAGGAAGCTGAGATGGTGGTCATTACGGTCATAAATGAAAAGGTCACACGAGGGTTTTATAGCTGTGATGACGTGTAGCATTAACATATCGACCAATCCACATCTCTTGTGTGTTGTCTGACTACCGAATACTGTTTTATTGTTTAACACTTACTGAGGAATGCATCTCAGTGCACTTAGCATGGCTAAGATAAAAGTGATGTGGATATGTGTGTGATGTTTCGTAGTTCCTTAATGCTTGCTTGAACAAATCTTCGCCTGGTTGAGCGAATTTATCGCCTGTTGCATAATGGGGGATGTGCGTAAAAGAAGTACATGTATTCATGGACGTTAGAATCGGTATAAGCGCGAAGGCGCGCTCTCGATAAAGTGTGAGCGTGTTCGTGTGTGCACAGGTGGACGCACACGCCTGCTTTAAAGATTTAGAATACTGCTTCTGCATAGATTGGAAAGCTTTTAAGCGAAAGGCTAAATTTGCTTCCTTTCTTTATTAAACATTTATGTCATACCTTGACATTCGCGCGCATATTTCCTCTCCTATTACCTGTTATTCTCTTTTCGCCAATTGCCTCCACTTCCCTCCTTTTCTATGCGCCCTGCCCCCCCCCCCCCCATTTGTGCCCAATTCTGCTCTCAATCCGCCATCTCCCTCTCACCCTTCCTTCGAACCAACGGCACTCGAGTGTCCTCTCGCAGAAATCAAACACTTGTCCTGTCTTCTTCGTGCCTTCACCTTGCTCCTCATTCATTCTTCGCGCATTATCGCGTTGCTCTAGCTGTGCAGACCCGGTGACGCGTAATCTTTGAGAAAGAAGCTATTTGCAGGCGATCGGCCGACGGCCACAATTAACCTACTACGGACTACGCTAGATTCCCGCCAAAAATGGGAGAAAATACATAAGACAATGGGGGAAAGAAGCCCACGGGGACATGATCAGCAAGTTCGCGAATAGGAAAATAACGGAGTTGGATAGCTAACATTCAATTACCATAGAAACGGGGGTGATTCGGACCTGCTCGGACCTCGGAAAGTGATTCCTCGCCAGGAACTGCCCTGGACGAAGAGCGGGAGCGGGATAGAGAGGGGGGAGAGAGAGAGAAAGAATATGAATAGCGGAATGCGAGATTACCGGGAAAGCTAGAAACCGTAGAAGTGTCTTCGCGAGTCAGAGATGTTATGTGTACACATATCTCCATCGGAATTGCGACTTGCATTTGTGTGGTGTCCCCTTCGGTAAATACGATACCGCGATAACTTCCATTAGGCTTGTTTTCTTCTGCGGTTTTTGCTTTTCTGCTCCGGCATGCTTTTCCTTTCTAGTGTTGAATAGTTTTTCGAAAAATAGCAGAGTATTCAAACTTTGATTGTTTTAGTCTTGCCTTCCCCACTATCTGTACTCTGTACGAAAAGTAAACACACATGAGTGAAATGGCAACTTACCGTGTATCTTGCACATCCGTGTGGTGTTGAACGTTGAACGGGATGAGTACAACATTCATTACACTCCTGCGATGATACTGAAAATGAATGTTTGCTGGCAGTGTAAAAATAATTATGAATATACTGAGCCCAGGCTACACTGTATTTACACGACGGGATAGTGTAAACACATACCTTTATGTCATGGGTTGAATGATGACATTTTCAACAAATTGACGCGCTTTCTTGATAAAGAACACCATTTGCCTTACATTCTACCATTGTATGACATTTTCCCCATAACATTTTGTAAAACAACAATACACTTCATTTGTCTGTGAACATCCTACCTTTCTGATGATCATCCTAAGAATAAGATTGACCATGAAAATACGAGGGATAGAGTGCTTTAAATAGATTTTATTGGGGTGTGTATGTGGGTTTGCCTGGCTGTCTTTTAGTGTGTATTTTTTATTATCATTCTGCCTTACTCTCGCATTGACGTAAATTAGTTATCTTTATAGATATTGTGCTGATGCCTCTTTTTCGCTGCGAGTCACGACTTAGATAGCAGTATAAAGACAAGTGGATGAGGCTGCGATCTGTAATGCAAGGCATTCTGTTTTCGAATCCCTCCCGTTCGGACACCTTTGCATAAGATGTTTTTACCTTTAGCCCCCATCCCATCCCTCCCCCTCCCCCCCCCCCCCCCCCCCCCGGCGTGAAAATGGGCACCTGAATATATAGCTTGGGTAATATTATTGGCAGCGCCCTGTGGGGAAAAACATCCAGTGCTGAGACAGAAGAGGCTACCCTGGATATTGACGAGACCAAATTGTCATAAATGTGATGAGCACCGCAGGCTTCGAGTTGTTTCCTTTGCGTATGCACCTTTCGTTTCTGGAGAGGAAACACATTATAAACATGTGTCATGACAACCACGCAGAGCGGATGTTTTGTTTTTAGTTTGCATTAACTTTGTTCTTGCCCTCCAAAGTTTGGAATGATAGTATTTTCTTTTCGTGCAGGAGTAAGTAACCTTTTCCGTCATACTGGTGATTAGACCCACCGAAGCAGCCAAGACAGAGTTATAACCTTGGCTTTATAAATTGATGGAGAGTCATGTCATAGGATCTGATTGCTTGTTTCATTCTTTTTACCCTTCGTTAGGTTGATTTAACTTTTTTGTTTTCTTATTTCCTCTTCCCATTATGATGTAGAGGATGTGCACTGCGATATGGCGCGAAGGCTTTTGTTTTGCCTTTGTCTGCTAGCAATTCTATTCGATTTTACTTTTCCCCACTGTCTCCTAACGGTCAGAATTCAATCATTGCTCTTAACCCTCCTGACACTCCGTTTCTGATTTGTCGTTTTGTTTTCTTGCTTGTATTTTCAGTTTGTATCTTCCGTTCGCAAAATCTTTTTCATCCCACGTCTTGCCGACAGGCCATTTGCGCGTCAATTTCGACTCAACTTCCAATTACTTTTTTTTTTTTATGACGACGCCATTCCATCCGGGCCTACCAGGCAGAGATTTCCAAGCAATCTTGCCGACTTGTTGTGGATTCGTAGGGATAATCTAAGTCCTGTTCACACGTATTATACGCGTGTGACACCTTTTATTCTTTTTTTTTTAACGCAGAATGTCAGTCGTTGTGGCGAGAGACAAAAGCGAAGAATATAGTGATCATTATCAATATTTAAGAAGAGATTTCGGAGTGCGGGCAGTTGTATCGACGTGGTCATTTCTCAATAATCTCCTTCGGAATTGTCGGGAAAAAAATCAAATCTGGTCGTCATTCTCAGCATGACACCTAATTATGTCACAGCAAGGAGGTTGGTCACAGCCATCGTTGCGATGTGTGCCCCGGCGGTGGATACTTAATTGATGAATATAGAGCCACCGCCATTTGTCTTTGCCGCGCATCAGATGCAGCTAACTCTTTCCGTGTGAATAAGGCAGTGTGTGTGTGTGTGTGTGTGTGTGTGTGTGTGTGTGTGTGTGTGTGTGTGCGTGTGTGTGTGTGTGTAACAATGTCTAACTGTCACATGCACGGGGTGTTTGATTTAATATCGCGCGAAATTGATACAAATTGCTCGCAGGGCAGTCATGCCCGTTTGCATAATGTGATTTGAAATGGGGAACACTATACAACGGCGGATCCCCACGCCGAGTTTGCGGGTCGCTTTGCACAGCTAAAGTCCGCTCTGCCAAGTCTGCATTCGGCCTATATAGCATCGTTTTCTTGGAAAGTAGGACATTGGCACCAGTTCACTGACCACCCCGTAGGGGAAGTCCTTGGCTCAAAGGTAAGAGAGAGACAGGAAGAGAGGAATAAGAGTGAAAAGAGCAAGAACCGCAACTCCTCTCCATCTCCCGACCCACCCTATCCCTGCATCCCTTCCACTCTCCTCCCCGCTTGCTTACAATAATCGCATTCAAAGCGTGGAGAGAAAAAAAAACGGTTCAAATTTGTATGTGGCAACAGGATGGCTCATGTGTGGCATACTGAAACATCGCTTGAAGCACCACGCCCGTCAAAGTATATAACCTGCCCCGAAATGTACGTATCACGGCCCACGGTTCGTGCTGCAGTGTCTGCCCTTTTTGATTACAAGAGGTGCTCCATTCGGCTTCTTCCCGTCCTCCGCACTACCCTGGACAATTTTTCGAAACTTGTCTTTCTTCTCTTCGCCCTTTTGATCCGCGTGAACGAACGAGAACCATGATCGTTATTGCTCGTATCATCATCCATACAATTATACTTTGTAAATTATTACTACTAAACATTATTGAATCATAGATTTACCATTTTAAATATCATCATCATTACTTATTTCGTCATCATCATTGCTGCATTGTTGCTCCATGGTACCGTTATTATCATCCGTAATCTCAGTAGTTGCTGAGTTAGAATTTTATGATATAGCTGATACATGATTTACAACTACTACTATACAGCGTATTGCTACTGCTTCTATACTCCTGGCAACTGTTGAACTACGTTAAAATGCACATCATGATAATATATTCATCATAACAGCGCCTGGAGACTGCATGCTGCGTCTCTGCGCTGGCACACGTAAGTACCAATGCGCCTACATCCCGGAGTAGAATGCGATTTGTATGAATGTTCGTATGCCGTGAATGTTCTCTTAGGTACAGCTGTACGCTTCATGCATCATAAAAACGTGACAGTGCTATAAAGGGGGAAGATGCTGAAGCGGGTGGCCAACCGGTCCCACCCATCCCCCCCCCCTTTAATCCCGCATGCATTCCCACATCATCAAAGTCTGATCCGTTTTCCCCGCATTTTGCGCCTATTCAAGAACGCTGTCACGCCATGTATTGCATTTCCCGTAGGTGATAACTTGCATTGGCATTCTGCTGAATACAGTGGAAATGCATCCTCGCTGACAACATCAACATTTTCTCGATTGCAATGCTGCGCATAGCACCCTGCGTGATATCATTTGCAGGTATGCATTTGCGATAAGATTGTAGATGAAGACACGCACCACAATGAAACCAAGAGAGTCAGCGTCCAACGAGGTCTGCGATTTTCATCTCGCGGGCTTTTGGATCAACAGGTGACATGGCAAACGTGTGTAAATGTGTCGACGTTGACTATGAAGAGGGAGTCCTGGTCGCAACTGATAGGATTGAAAACCATCATCCATGTCGCAAGACGGGTGGTTGCCTGGCAACTCATGTCATCATCTTGCTTCCCTTCATTCTGGAACAGCGATCGATAAAGCTCGCTGTAGACGGGTATTGTTTTGTGCATGTGTGAATATGTGTGTGTTGAAGTATGTGTGTGGGTATGTGTGCGTGTATGTGTTTACACCCTCTCTAATAGTTCGTGACAGAACTTTGAAGTATAGGAGACAAAGATATCGACATACAAAGCCACAAACATCAGGTGTAAGACCTCAGCATGCATGGTGTGCAGTATTCGTACATCCTGCGTTCTGTATTTTGTAATTTATATTTTGTCGTTTTTGACTACCTGTGGGCGATGCACTATGGACTTAACAACTTTAATTTCTGCATCAAGAGAAACGAAAGTGAACAACAATAATGAATACGTCTGCCAAAGTGCCGATGATGTAGCACATCATTGTCATAATACTTTAATAAGTCAAAGCAATAGTCGTGAATAACGGGTAATTCTTTGACGTCCGTCACAAAAACTTGTTTTCAATGTGTTTGCTGACAATGCAGAGGATCCATTACACCTTTATATCGTACACGAAAATGCACAGTTTTTATACGCGTGTAATTAAGGTGTACAATGGGCCTAACACCATGTCTTTCAGCATGGCATGTAATTAAGGTGTACAATGGACTTAACACCATGTCTCTCAGCATGGCCTATATTGTAATTTGTTTTTCCTATGGGCGTATGAATTGAGTTTTGAGACTTCGAAAAGGTAGATACAAAGTGAGATATCATTCATAACTCCATCTAATTTGTTTTACACTGCAAAAAGTCCGGTGTTAAATAGTGAACACCGAGCTGGTGTTAAATTTTCGGTGCTCAATTATGGTGTTAAATCAACACCTCTGGGTGTCATTTCCAAATTTTGAACTGTTTTTTGAAGAGTTTCTTAGTAACTGCACTTCTTGTTGATTTTTAATTTAAACAAGACGATCAAGAATTTTACATTAAAATACTAGATTTTTGAAAAAATGCGATAATAAATTTACACCAAAGTAACACCAGCTGGTGTGGTCTCTTATTGAAGCTGGACGGGTGTTAAACCATTGATATTAACACCAACAAATATCAAATCAACACCATGTGGTGTCATTTTTGAATTAACACCAGTACAGTGTCAAAATAACACCAGGTACAGTGTCAAATTAACACCACGAAGTGTCAGGTGAACACTTTTCAACACCATCACAGTGCATTTTTAACACCTGTGGGTGTGGTCCTTTATTGAAGTTTGATCGGTGTTAGATTTAACACCCGTGGTGTTAAATCTAACACCGATGTTTTTACAGTGTAGGGCGTTTAGAAGATAATGTCATGATATGATTTTCATCCCAGTGTGTCTGTCTGTCTGTCTGTCTGTCTGTCTGTCTGTCTGTATATATGTCTGTGTGTCTGTGTTTGACTGTGCGTGTCTGTTTCTAGCTTGTCATCAGAACTTCAGACAATTTTGTTTGTGCGTGATTTTATTATTGACAGAGGGGTTGGATCTACACATTCATCACCAATAATTCTGATCAGGACGGAAGCTGCGAATCCATGCACGTTATACGTCCGGTTTTATGGCCTCCTTTCTGCGTTTGAAAATTGCACGACTATATTCATTCTCTTCTTCAAATGAAGAAAAAAAAATGTATATAGTCACGTGCTTGTGTATTTTTAGGAGTAATGTGGGACTAAGATTAAGAATCGTTGTCGTTAGTTTGACAAGCACGGGATACCTTTCTGTATTGATGAATGGGACATGCGAGGTGTGGGCCTGTGGGTCCCGCCCCCTTCATGTCAATTTTTTCGTATGATGTTCTTGTCCCGTTATTCATTACGTGATAATGTCTCCTTTCCTTAGGGAAACTTTGCCCACGAAATGATAATTCCGATGTTTCTCGTTTCACGTAACAGTGACATTCGCCTGGGGCTTAATATAGAGACCCCACGTGGGACATGACGATCGTGCAAATTGTCTTGGTGTTATGCAAAGTTGTATAGGGCATCCTCTAATGATCACTCTCTAACACAGTGCGTGGGGATTCAACTTTTGATTCATTGTGTAACTATTTTTTATCCTTATTCTTTGCTTTCGATAACAAGATGACAGTAGAGAGGAGAATTTCCATCAATTCAGGCCAAATGCAATTTTTTTTTTTGTCTTCTAAGCCATTTTTTTAAAACAAGAAAAAATGTTTGGCATCGCTATTCCCTAATCGTTTTCTCAGGACTCGACACGAAAACAGTCCTATCACGTGAATTTATTGAAACACAAAAATGAAACGCAGAAAAAGTATCACCATGATGTGCCAAGAGACGACACGGAGCAAAAAGACGTAAGTCACATCAACACAATTTGAGAGGAGCCCCAGCTGGGTTACCGGGAGAAACCTTACAAAAGAAAAAAACAGCAACAACATGAACAGAAATGGAAAAGACGAAATATGGGACGGTCGAGCAATACCTTCAGAGTGCTAATAGAAAATTACCGGTGTCGAAATATCAGGATTGCGGCTCACGTAATTGGAATGGCAGTCCCCATCTGGTGGCATCAAAATGCGTATTCTATTTCTTGGAGAAAAGAGGGCGACAAAAAAAGAGAGAAAGATTGAAATTGCCATTAGCTCTTGGCTAAGCTTCCGATTGCCTCATTCCGTCACAATTCATTTCTATTTCTTAAACGAATATCTACGAAAAGCGGTGATGATTTATAGCCTTAAAGCTTTGCTCAGTATTTGATGTCCCGTACCATAAATGTATGATGAAAAATAAGAAGATATCAGAGTGTGATAGGAATGTCCAATACACCTGTAACATTGCTTGTAGAAGTATTAGATATTGACGCATAGTTGACGCATTGAAAGTAGTATCCTGGTACTGTGCTTAGCAGTGTAAATGCAATGAAAATATTCATGAAAGAGAATATAGTCACAGATGATTGTGAGCGATAACCTCTGTGATGTAGATATTTAGCTACTGTACTTGATCCTGACATGGGGTATGGTACACTCCTCAGTGTTAGTTAATCTTCTTCATTCCCTGATAAAACAGTGATCTATGTATCCATGGTAGCCATCATGTTACTGTTAGGCCAAGATCTAGCTAATTTAGACCAGAATTAGATGTTCTTGTATCCGAGATCTGAGACACAATTCACGCCACATCTTCCGTAGATCGTGAAAGATCGAATTACTCGTACACTGTACTGTAGTCCTATGGCCTACTGTACTTAGTATACACAAAACGTACTAAGTAACATGCATGCAAATGCAAGCGGCGGTGGCCGGCTACATGTATTTGTATATCGCGCGCGGGCTATCTAGCAGTAGCGCTGAGCTGATCAGTCGTCGCCTTTGTTTTCATCAAACCTAAATTTAATTTCCTGGTATGAAAGTGATATTTTGAAAAAAATTGTATGCGAAACAATTTCAACTAATTGATATATGAAATTTGTTTGTATAAACACAGAATCCTCTGTATGGATAATAATTCTTAATAGTGGTGATGACCTGTAATTAGTGCAAGAAAATAGAAAAGTAACAAAACTCACGTTCAAACGCATATATACACACACAGGCACGCAACACACTGGATATTATTCATGAGCAGAGAATGAAAAATAAATACACCAGTACAAACAAATGATAGATGCTATGGACTACATAAAACCGGTATACATTGTACCCTGAATGTAATCAACAAGCGATTTGTCATGTAGGCCTAAGTATTTTCCATTACAGTGAAAGGTAAATTACCCCGACTTCATTCTTTCTTTCTTTTCAAAGCACATTTATATTTAGCTATAAAGGACTTTTTATCTTGGTTTTTACGCGTTGTTTACACTGATGTAGGGCCTATATTTGTTTTTATCTCGAAAACAACGGGTGTTAGGCAGATGTGATCGTTCACGAAATTCCTGCTTAAAGATTTCTTCTCAAAAAAACTCGTCCTTCATCACTATTTTCATTAAGGATCGCCGAGACCCCTACATAAATCGTCATTTCCAATATAAATTATACGTTAATATATTTCCCCCTTAGAAATTTCACGCACGAGAAAGATTTATATTATGCGCCAAGTATACCTTCCTTTCCACCATGCAATTTCAGGAAAGTCTGAGTCATCAGAACTACACACGCGCCTTAGCATACACACACACACTTACAAACCCCACGCACACGCACACACACACAATCATTTTGACTTAATTTGACTGTTCAGCGCATACACTCTTCGCTCTTCAACAACGTGCGACGACTCACACACAGCGCTGAGTACGACCACGATCACTATTTTTCGCGCACCCCAACTTTGCGTTCATACACTAACACAAATACGCGCACACGCTCACACACACACACACACACACACACACACACACACACACACACACACTCGAACACACAAACTCAAATCTTGGAACGGCGGCGTTCCGCCTCTCTTCATACCCCCTCCCTCCTCTCCCTCTCTCTCTCCCCATTTCTCTCTCAACCTCTGTTTTGCCTTTATCACGCAATAGCACTTCTTGTTACCTCGCGTTCTCTCTCCCTCCCCCTCTTTCCGTTACTCCCGATCTTACTTCATCTTTCTGTTCCATCTCGATTTCGCGATGTTTTTTTCTCGCGTGCCAGTGGCTGCGCTACTACTCTCAGAGATTGGTGCGCCGTCAGGCCGTTAAAAGGATTTGCAATCTCCTCTCTTAAAGCTGTCTGTGCCTCGTCCAGCCGTGGCAGAGTTTCTAGAGCTGCGCTTAGTCCTAGCTGGTTCGATAGCACCTGTTATGAATGCCTTCCCTTTCCTTTTCCACACACCACCATCAAGCCATCTCTCTGAGACTCCTTTGTAGCGTTGCTCTTGTCTTCATCGGATATTCCCTGGAAATAGCTGCTCAACGTCCGTTCTTATCTACTTCTTCTTTACTCCCAAACCGGTAAGTTCAAATGCACTTTGAATATCATACGGGTTATAGATGATACTCATGATATACCATACCATACGCTCATTCTGTATTACAGTGATGACTCAAAAGATAAATTTTGTATATATCATGATGCTCTGTAGATGACATTGTGACTTTCCAGGGATAGTGCAACGTTAATTGATTGTGATGGAGCTGATAACATTGTGACCGAGACGGATTCCAGTTGATGGACATGATTCCAGCGTCGAGCGTTTTATTTCCGTGCCGCAGAATGACGAGAAAAACCCGTGTGGGAATAGCCGAGATCGTGGAGAGCCGCAGCATGCAGCGGAGATGGGGAAGAAAGACACGGGGCTCGTGGTGGGGGAAATGTGTATCTGTATTACAGTCCTAACCATTGCTGGAATTCGGCGTCTTCAGAATGAGAAACAATTCGTAGACATTGATAAAAATCCAATATCAATGGCAATGATCTACGCATGTTATTGAGTACAAATAATTACCTATGGTACGGCTGCACCCGAGTGATGCATAAGTAGGTACTGCGCATATATATAGTAAGAGAGATATAGATAGAGAGAGATATACCTGCATAGATATATGATAGATACAGATAGAGACAGACAGGCAGACAGACAGACAGGGGAGAAAGAGAGAGAGAGAGGTAGATGGCAAGTTATATAACATACTGTTTTATCTCGGTGTGATTTCATTATCGTGTTTCCTTCCTTTGATTCAGAGTCTATAAACAAAACATTCGTTCAAGATTTGTTTTTTCAAAATTGCTCTTGCAAATTAAACATTCCAGAAGATGGGAAAACAAACAAACAAAAACAAATGAGCTGGAGAGTGATCATTTAATGTCATTGGATGTAGTCTAAATTGCATTCTTCCGTATAACGAATAATAATGGAAGGATAAAAACAACAACAACATTCCGACACGTATACAGGCAGATTAATCCACCATTGCACTTTGCCCCGACAACTCTTATGAGTAGAAAACACACAGAATACTTTTTAATCGCTTTAAGGCGTATATATCGTAGCATTTTTTTTTTACATTAAAAAAAATTAAATGGCATTCTACCTGTAGGTTGTGTTTTATAAAGGAGTACAAATTTGTCAAGTTTGGAAATATTATTGCGTCACAAGTATTTTGCTACTCTACGAATAACTCCGATAAATAGAGTCAACAGTTGAAAATGTGTACTACACACCAAAGACGTAACTTCATAATTGTTTGAATGTAAAATATAGCATTGTTAGATAGGTTCGTGACAAATATAAAAAAAAAAAAAAATAATGTCGCCTGATATGAACCTTCTATTCATGTTCAAATCCCTGTTCCTTTTAACTTAAAACTGCACCCAACTAAAACCCTAGAATCTTTAATTTGATGGACTTGTGTTCTCTTCGGGATGCTCTAGTGTGAAGTTAAAATCATCTAACATTCAAAATAGGAATGAAGTTTAGCGTGTCTTTCTCTCAATATGTATATACTATGTGAGCCTTGTTTTTCACATATTTTGTTTTGATTTGATTTGTTTTGTTTTGTGTATGCACATGAGAGTAATAAGGTTATGCTTTGAATTCAACGATATCATAAAGGAGCCACATTTTGCTGAATGCTAGAAAAAAAACATATTCGTAATAACACGTATACACAGCTAGTGGAGATTTTATGAGAGTAAGAAGACTACATTTTGAATTCAATGATGCAGAAACCTTATTCATAAAGGAGACACATTTGCTGAATGCTGAAAAAAAAAAGATATCCGTAACGACACGTATACAGCTAGTGGAGATTTATGATTGCCGAAGCCAGTCGAGAAGTACATCACACCGTAGGGAGGGAAGATAGCCGATAAAAAATGAATAGGAACACTTTGCCATCTGCACAAAATGATGCTTCCGGATAGGCGTAACCATAACGACTGGTGTATTCCCCGAGAAACGCTGTTTAAGATAAGCAAAAAGACAGAGCTGGATTTTTACCAGGGTCTACAAATGCATACCTCACCGAGCTTGACACTAACGATTTTTTCGGTTATTTCTGAGGCTTCGAGGTAATTTAAGACGCACTGTGTTTGCGCCGAAGCGGAGCTGGAGCTCTAGGGGTGTATGATATCAAGACGAGAACGAACCGATGTTCGATTAATAACTAATCATAGACACTCGAATATAATATGGAGACTATGATTATCATAATGGAGAAGCCTGAGCCTGTACTAAGCAGTACCTTGGACGGACTGTTTGATATACGGCCCTAGGAAAGCCCGGTAGCCGTAAAAAAATTAGCCATTTACTATCAGCTTGTACGCGTGGCTGGTGATGAAGTATTTCATAAATTCCGTGTTACTTGTGCAACAATGCTATTTTCGAAGTGATCCTTGCCGACATGATTGTTGCTATGGTCGTTCCCAGTCAGAAAGTATGGAAGTAAGTAGCTCCAGGCAGCGCTCGTGAATGTCCAATTACGTAATGTACAACAACCATCTCGCGAAAGAGAAAGTTCGATGAAAAAAAAAGTGTTGATAGTGTAGCTCTCGAAACGTTGATGGCCAATAAAACTAATCTAAGCAAAACTCTTGGCTGCGAAGTGGTAAATCCATTCGGAATAGCACTGCAAGGCATTTCCAGTTATCATAACGTTCGAATTAGGGTTCAATCATGTTGATGATTACAATGCTGTGCACGTGGGTGTATTGTTGCCAACAACAATATCAGTGCTTGTAATGAAAGAAATGACACCGTAAGTGGTATTTGAATAGTAGTTTAACAAGTGGTGATGATGTTCGTGTTACATAGCACTGCAAGGCATTTCAAGTTATCACGTTCGACTTCAATCATGTTGACGATTACAATGCTGAGAATGTGGGTGTATTGTTGCCAACAAGGATCGTGCTTGTAATGGTAGAAATGTGGTATTTGAATAGTAGTTTTACAAGTGGTGATGATGTTCGTGTTACATAAGTAAGTACATAAATAAGTGGACGGAGAAAAGAATGGAAGTAGAAGAAGTAGTCCTTATAGTAGTAGTAGTAGTAGTAGTAGTAGTAGTAGTAGTCCTAGTAGTAGTAGTAGTAGTAGTAGTAGTAGTAGCAGTCCTAGTAGTAGTAGTGGTAGAAGTAGTAGTAGTAGTAGTAGTAGTAGAAGTAGTAGTAGTAGTGGTAATAGTAGTAGTAGTATAGTAGTAGTAGTAGTAGTAGTAGTAGTAGTAGTAGTAGCAGTTGTAAACGTAGATGTAGTATAGTAGTAGTAGTGGTAGAAGTATAATAGTAGTAGTAGTAGTAGTAGTAGTAGTAGTTGGAAACGTAGATGTATATATAGTAGTGTGTGAAGTAGAAGTATAATAAAAGTAGTAGTAGTAGTAGTTGTTGTGGAGTAAGTAGTAAAGTAGTAGTAGTCGAAGTAGTAGTAGTAGTTGTAGAAATGTAGTAGTAGTAGTAGTGGTAGTAGCAGCAGAGTAGTAGTCGTAGTAGTAGTGGTCGTAGTAGTAGTAGTTGTTGTACTAGTAGTAGTAGTAGCAGTATTAATAGTCGTAGTAGTAGTAATGGTAGTAGTAGTAGTAGCAGTAATACCAGTATTGATAGTAGTAGTAGTAGTAGTCATAGTAATCATAGAAGCAATCAGGGAGTAGTAATCATGGTAGAAACAACAGCAGTGGTTGTTATCATATCAGTGGCAGTGGTGATTCAGCAGCAAATACTTTGATCGTATAGTTCCATCGTCAGCATCATCTTCATAGCTGCCAGTCTCTATCGTTCAAGTAGATCAGAAAAAGGGTATGCAAAGAAACGCGTATGCGTCAGAAAATCCGAATAATTCTTAGATTCTTATGCATATCTTATCTATACATACATACGTAGATATACACGTAAATATCATACAGATGATTGAAAAATCCATGTCATGGTGTGTTTAGTCAATTTGAAGTCGGGACCGATTGTTGAAAATATCCCCGTGACGGATTGCGGTCATCCATCTCCACGGAAAAAAAAAAATGGTAGTAGTAATTTTGGACCTCATAACGGAAATTGGACATTCTTGATCTAAGCTTTTGTTTTACATGAACTTCTTTCGCGAGAGTTCCTCTGCTCTGTAATCACGCTAATAGGGGAGCCGAATCGCTGTCCCTGAGAATGTTTTTACATACTGAGTTGGAATAATTGAAGGCTCATCTCCAGACGCGAAGCAGCAAAATGGTCAAGGTCGCACGGAAAGGAAAAATCTACATCTACCGCTTTTCTCGTTTGCTCCTCCTCCCCATCTATTTTATCATAGCAACAACTGACAGGTCCCCACGTCTCCGTGACTCCTTGTTTGTGTGTGTGTGTGTGTGTGTGTGTGTGTGTGTGTGTGTGTGTGTGTGAGTTGGTGGGTGTGGGTGTGTGTGTGTTGTGTGTTGCGCGCGTCAAGGAATATCCATTCTGGTCATTCTGGTAGTTTGAACTAGAGGTATCTGTCGCCAGTACCAAGTCCTTAAATTAGACAGAACCACACTCGTGTATCTGGATCATGTAATGCGTGTTCATCATCATAGTATAGAGTACTAGTATACAAGTTCAGTCGCGCTGGCACAATATTGCGTCATGACCAAATAAGTTGTCCCCTTAATTGTTGTGGGACGTAATACAAGATTTCGTTCCATTGTGGCTCATGGATGAAAACTTGTGTGTTTCGCTACTGGTTTTTGGTAGATTCGCTATTAACAAGTTGACATGTACAACAGTCTGTGTCGGATTATTTTAGGGTTTTGTTTTGCTTTTTTCGTTTGAATGGTTTCTTCTTTTATGAATGAAATGGAAAAATAAGTGATGTTTTGTGATGTCTTTGAAATAAAAAATAAGTGAGAAATTACATTAATCAATGCAATGAAACTTGCTCTGAAATTGAACAACATCGACACGATTGTATAGCGACGTAATCAATCTGCCATAACTGCTCTACCTCACGTGAAAACAATGATAGTTTGAGCGATCATAATATGGGAGTTTACATAACGCACAAGCCTGACTGATTCTATGTACAGAGGACTGCTTCGGTTGATTACCATGTTTCTTCGATCAGCATAATTGGAGTAACGCGCAATATGACATTGAACGAGTACACACGAGCAATTAACAAGCTTTCGGCGCGCGGAGCGGGATTTGCCTGCACAAATCCACAAGTAAAGCACTGGAATTACACTCTTGTCAGACTGCAGCGCAATGCATCGGCGCACATAAATCATAGAGGAGATGGCGCGGCGAACCGAGACATTTCATTAGGCCGCCTGGTACACAACGAACCGAGTATAGAATAGCATGCTTTCATCCGTTGTGTGTTTTTTTTCTCTCCTTTTTTTTAATTACATATACGTTTCAATGCCACTGCCAAATCATAATGTGGGCCGTGGTATGTACCTGATTGGCACTTGTGTAGGATCTGTAATTCGGCGTGAACTAATATGGCGATGTTTAGTCACCCGTTTGTTCGCTGTACAATCAGGTTGTGCATTCATGTGCCTGATGACTAACCGTTCAAAGAACGGTATTGTTTTTGAAATTGCATTCTGCTTACATGCCACAAACATACAAGGTAGATCAGACTGCGTGTAGCGGAAAGTGCCACCCAACATCATCAAGTAAACGACTGACGTATCGCTCATTAATTTTTGCGTAATGATTAACAACAGTATTTCGTCCTTGTAGACCATGTTTGTGAAGGTAGCATTCCTAGTTTAGCAATGGGTTTACAGGAGTAGACTTGATAGATAGACACTGCTCCGTAATGTTTAACTGCAACACACGGTTATTTTCGAAATAAAGGTTAATGTCATGTTTTCAAGGACAATCCGTAATGAGATTAAAGATTCAAACAGCCGTTTAAGCACTGCATTTAAAATAATTAACAAAAATAATCTGCCGCAAATGAACTGAAGCAATAGACAAAAGACAAAACGCAAGAGACACAAGGGAAGCAAAATTAATATGCTGTTAATCACGTGACGTTTATCATAGTTCTGTGATATATGCATACAATCATAATACATGTACAATACAACAGAGCAGATTCATTCTGAAAAGTATTCAAAGCCGCGTATTTCCATGTGGATGGGGTGGCATGATTACCAGCAATCTCACGCCTATAGTACTGGTGTCATTAGTCAGAGTGAACAGAACAAATAGCTCGATTTGTGCGACAGTTTTGCTGGTAATACCCGATAGTGTGAGCCATGCAGCTCAGCGGGAAATTGTTCATGACTACAGGGGAGGTCAGGGAAGGTGGAATGTTACGTCCCAATGTAAAGGTCAGCGGTCAGAAGAAATAAACATCTTCGTTAGATTCTTTTCTTTTTCTTTTTCTTGTTTTCTAGGGCACTCCTAGCAGCAGTCTCGCCCCGCCAGTTCATATCCGTCATGGCAAGGCGAAGACACTTCTTTTGCTTAAAACTGGATATTGGGGAAATACAAGTTGTGAGAGCAGCCCAATGTAATACAGTTTATGCGAATTGAGGCATTCACGCAAAATATCTAACTCCATGAAGAAATGCGCAGAAATGCTTTCAGATTTAGGCATCGCTCCCCATAGCGAAAAGAGAGAGAGAAATCCTCCTCCCGTAGATGGATTTGTTGGCTGTGCGCCAAGAAAATTGTTGATGTTTTTACTGATCACATTTCTACGCACTATCGATCGTTACCTGGGCCGGGGGACATGTTTAGAACCCCTGGTTGGAAAATGCGCGCCAAAATATGCCACGATGTGTCTCACTATATGGTGAGGGATAGTCATATAGAATTTAGTGTGTCATATTTCCAGCGTAAGGTGTCAATACGCGGACATTTCAATAACAGTATTTCCAGACGATTGCAAATTATCGATTCCATAGAAAGTAGGGCACGAACAACCCACATGCCTGCTCACGCTGAAAAGACACCAAAACTTGAACTGTACTAATTTACGATTTCTTCACCAAGTGGTCCATCTAGCTTTTTTTTCTGACCAAATTGGGACGAGTTGTATCAAAATGTGTCTCTCCTTTAGTATTATTTTGTCAAATCGACAGGAATTCCTCATCAGTGTTTCAAACAATTTTTAATTATTAAGAACTTTGCAATGCGTTACGTTTTAAAACAGTATGCGTAAAGCTTTCAAAACCAGAGCTCTGTACATGTAATACGTAGACACAAACACAAATATAGTTGTGGTATACGCATAGCCTCTCATACTTCGCTTCCAAAGATACGCTGTCAAGTACTGTAAGATATGTGGACAAACCGTCATCAGGTCGAAAGAAAAATGTAATTCATTATTTCCTACACATGCTTCCCGCTTTGCGATATCTTCAATCCGAATCCCTGCAAGTTCATTTGCTTTTAAAATAACATTTGGATATTGATAGTTACAGATAGAAATGGATAGAGAGAGAGAGGGATATTTTTCATTTTTGTTATACAAATGTAAAGAGGTCGTGAATGCAATAGTGAATGCAGTCTGAAATGAAAGAAAAATGACACATGGAGAGGAAGAATGGGTGGTGAAATTCTGAATTCTAGAATTAAATCCAATATTCTGATGGCAAGTGGTTAAAGAAGCTGTCCCAGAAAACGAAACCTCACGGAATTGATGCCAAATCGATGACCATCTCCCTCAAGATGAAGCCAGACATCGTCCCTCTACCGCATCCCACCCCACCCATTATCACCCTCCCCCACCCCCATTCTTCACACACACACACACACACACACACACATAACTTGCACATAAGTTCTCTTCAATTATTTCAATTCAAATGAAATTTTACTTCCAACAACACGTTTGTTGTTGCACAAATTCAATGAAAAACAAAGCGTACAATGTATTATAACAAAAAATGCATATATTATGAAACTAGTTGTTCAAAATAATTGCGTTAATAGAAAAGAATGACCCACGTCAAAGACAAGCTTCCGCATGATTTACCACAGGAGAATGAGACACTTTCAGAGTAGTGCTACTGAAAGGATCATAATTTCTAACCTTATGCATGCTCTCAAAAATCTTAGGATGGAAATAACTCATTTATATAAACCACCTCGGTCATCATTGTTTGTTTGTTTGGCAACACATCCATGAAATGATATATTTAGTCGATGAGGATATGCTTAATCCCACTGAGCGCAGCCTACGTCAGATAGATAATCTCTTGTGTCGCCAAAATGCTCAAACAATGTATGACACTGTTTACCTTGTAAAAGAAAGGCACATTTTATAAAACGTCAATACTTTGTCATATTTATAGCTCTTGAGACTATGACAAACTCCGGATGTCATGGCTGTAAAGACTTTTATCCAGTGTCTTTATTGGCAGTACAGTCATCAGTGTTTGTTTGTTTTTTTCTTACAGTCATAGGGAGTATGACTAGTATTGCTATTCAAATAAATGCAATTCAGCCTAATTTTTTCTTGGAAGTTTTCTGTTCAAACACGGAATCCAGAAATGTTCAGACAATGACATGCATAACGATTTAGTATTAAACACGCATGGTGAATTTATAAATAGGACTTAAAACATTCCGTATAATAATAGGCTGGCAAACTGGGGGGGGGGGACAAAGATTACTACACAAGTTTCATAGGAGGGACAAAAGCTCTTTCATCGAAATCAGTTGCAAAATAGTGTTTGTCGAAATCGCTTAATAACTTAATCCAAATTATTTTTACTAACAGAGTTTCATCATTCAAATTCACCTTTTGTTGCCGAGAAAAAAAAGAGGACAAAATTAAGGTTGTATGCAGTGACTGCAAGTGTGTGCCCACTACGAACCAAATCAGCATAATTGCCCACCTTCTGAGACGCGATGAAAGGCTTTTCTTCTCCTTATCGCTTATCCTCCTCGTTCCTTTGTTTGTCCCTCTTCCTGACACCGCGCTGTCAGTGACTTTGATTAAATGTCTGCTTTAATTAATATCAATGGCTTGGATCGTCCACCGCTTTTATGGGATCATGAGTGGGTGTCTGGCTTCGCCATTTTTGTTCCCTATAGAAGCTCCGCGAAAAGCTCGTGCCAAGGGTGGCCTCAAGAAAAGAGAGAGGAAAAATCAGAATGGAGATCTGGCATCCCAGATGTTAGCTGAAAGGTTATGAAACATTCAATAAAAGAGCAACGAAAGATTTTTTTCCCCATAAATAGGGTTATTTTGTGTGGGAACAACATCGTAATAAACAACGAAGAACCGTAATGAACAGTATGCAAGACGAGGAGCACTGTTTGGCATATAGCCGGAAAGGGATTCAAGATCAGCCAAAGTAAGGTGAAATGAACATTGCCGTGATTGCAGCGTCCTATATTCTTACCTCGGTCGAGATGTTAAGGTCAGATTCGCACAAGACGACCTCGTAAATGTCGAAAAGTGACTAAAGTCGACGAAAAATTTTACCAGGATGGAAATGAAGATTAATATTTGTTAATTCTATTTTCAGTTGAAAAGAATTCACCTAATAATATAAGTCGAAAATTTTTCTCCGATCCCTTTAGATTCAAATTAGTCGAGGTTGTCTGTTTAATGTCTGCATTGTTGTTTCCATATGCTATTATCCCTATCTGAACTTATTTCGTTTGTGTTTAGCAGACAGGGTAGAACAAGTAGAAATAAAGAAGAGAATTGCCCGGCGCAAATGGGGATTGATTCTCTAGATTGTTTTTATCTTTTTCTTGATCTGTCTGAGGCCGTAAACCCGTAAACATATGTTCATGTCTTAGCTTACATGATGAATACGGTTCTTAAAGGGATGGTATAGAAGTGGTTGAGGTGAGGATTCAGCCTGTAACTTTTTTGCAAGGTACCTAGAAACCACTTCATGAAAATGTTGAGCATACAATTCTACGAGGGATTCATAGTTGAAATGGCTAAGGTATGAAAAACCCACAAAAACAAATAAAGCGTTCCAAATAAAAGGTGGGTCCCACCTTTTATCAGGATTGCTCCGCTTTGGATATCTCAAAGATTTCAAAACCAATTTTCAAACCAATTTTCATCAAACAAATTTTCAATTCCTCTCAGTAATGCTCTTTCATATTCCATACTGAGTTTCTCATTATCTCTAAAAATTATAATCAATAAAAGTTGAAAACATGTAGTACAAGGTTGTAGCATCTCAACCGAAACTCTACCATCCCTTTAATGTCAACAAATCCATTGTGAAATCATCATATTGCATGTATGATATTACACTGCAAAAAGTCCGGTGTTAAATAGTGAACACCGAGCTGGTGTTAAATTTTCGGTGCTCATTTATGGTGTTAAATTAACACCTCCGGGTGTCATTTCCAAATATAAAACCGTTTTTTGAAGAGTTTCTTAGTAACTGCACTTCTTGTTGAATTTCAATTTAAACAAGACGATCAAGAATTTTACATTAAAATACTAGATTGTTGAAAAAATGTGAAAATAAATGTAAACCACAGTAACACCAGCTGGTGTGGTCTCTTATTGAAGCTAAACGGGTGTTAAACCATTGATATTAACACCAGCAATATCAAATCAACACCATGTGGTGTCATTTTTTTAATTAACGCCAGTACAGTGTCAAAATATCACCAGGTACAGTGTCAAATTAACACCACGAAGTGTCAGGTGAACGCTTTTCAACACCATCACAGTGCATTTTCTACACCTGTGGGTGTGGTCCTCTATTAACACTTGATCGGTGTTAAATTTAACATCCGTGGTGTTAAATCTAACACCGATGTTTTTACAGTGTAGGTAAACCTTTCCCGTGTAGTTTTATCACACTACACAGTAACAAGGATCCGATCATAGATTAATGATCCAGAAAGAAAAAAAAAGGATATCTGCGTTTGTCAGAGCCGATAGAGAGGGGATTGTTTTCAGAAAGCGCCACAAATCCCTGAAACGCCCCATGCATCCATGCATTTCCAATGCAGTCTATGCAACAGTGAACTTACAGCTTAGTCTTGACTGGCTGTGCGTGTGTCGTTGAAGTGTCGTTGAAGCACCATAATGCAAATGTAACCTATATTACCCCCCTCACACACACACACACACACACCCTTCCTCTGCCGCAACATGAAGCTGATGTTGCGCAAACAGTTCACTCCAAGTCATCTCATGAAGGAAACATAGCTGGTGACAAGGGCCACTTCAATGCTGAAGCCCCAATCTGTGGGGCGTCGTTACCATGGTAACCTTCTTGCATTCAATCTATATAATTACTCTCGTCTTCATGATCACTCTCTGTGGGCTTTTAACACGCAGACGACAACTCCTTTCTTTAATGTTTATATGATTGCTCTCACACTTCGAGAAACGCGGAAGGACAGAGCATGTAGTGGCCCCGACGTAGAAGAAAAAAAAAATCACGCCAGCCATGAACGTTTAGGACAATGGGAACTTTATAGTCGTACAAAAACAAATCGTAAAGATTTGAGGACGATAGTTCTACATCTTGATCTACTTACATGTATTTGGGAACTCTAACTGTATCGATAAAAACGAAATAGAGGCGGATCTTTCACAAATCAAACAGAAGCAGCATTACTTGCTGTGCCATACAGACTTCAGCGCACTAGCAGAGGGAATATTGTAAACAAAGGGAATTTACTCAGCGTGCATGTGCACTGAATTAGATGCAGATGGCAAAATGCATATTGGCGTATTCGTAGTGCTGATTTTCGACACCAGTGTTTTCATATCTAATGAAGATGTCGGCTGCTATTTTTGAATCTTTAGATCAAGTCACCATCTAGACTACATTCAATCATCTTGCCATTATTTCTAATCAATCCCGCGCCGTATACAAATTTATAATAATGTTCTTTGTTATACACAAGTCAAGGGCAAAATTACACCCACTCATGCCACCATGCCGCGGCAATATTCAGATCAGATTTTACCCAGACACTCAAAAAGGGACATGTCAAATATCTTCCTTGAAACACAGCAAACATTTGATATCTGACTCCCCTCATAAATCATCTCAAATCAATTTGTCTAAGATAACCATCGTGTAATAATTATATGGCATATATATATATATATATATATATATAGAGAGAGAGAGAGAGAGAGAGAGAGAGATATCATAGTATCATAGTATCGTAATAATATTGTCAATACGTATATCGCATATAGTAAAAGAGACCGGAAGTCCTCGAAACAAAGAGACGAACCAACCTACAAACAAACTAAATTAGATCTCGTCGAAAGATATTCATCGTGACATATAGCATATGCGGGTTATCATTATTATCATTAATCGCGATGTTTCATTATCATCATAGTTTATATTATCATCATTGATGTACAATATCTACTCTTCATTTGTAACATAATATATCATACATAACACTCCTCTACTCTACTCTAGTCTACTCTGCTTTCTTCTTTGTGTCCTGCCTATATACTCCGTATATTTCATGCACATTCATGTATCATGCAAGCTATGCAGCCGGAGGCAAGTGAATACCATTAACAATAACTGCTCATTTCCAATTCACTCATACGATGCCAATAAAGACAATAATAATTTCTTCCGTCATGCTGAATGATATTACTCGAAGGCCTTTCAGTCGCCTGCATTTAAACAAAATATATCTAATAAGTTTTATATAAAAGCGTTCCGTGTTTACTGAGAGTGCCGTGGCGCTATAGCAAGCCAATGTCACAAAATATAAGCATCGGAAGATATTACTAAATTTTCGTGCCTATCTACTCTGAGAATCCACATGTGAAACATAATGAATTTTTATTCGATTTTTTATTGCTATCGACGTACTTATGAGAAGAAGGTATGGTCTTTGTTTTAAGTTATTCCTGTCATAATTGAAAGTGCTGTCGTACATGGTTCGATGTTTACCCTAACATGAAAGATGGGTAGAATTTTCGCATTGTTTGAATGAGTACGGCAAGTGAAAAGCCCATCTGCCAGCTACACGTTAGCTGTAATCCAGGGTGCAAAGACGTAATTTACGACTCGAGAAACGCGGAGTGGTTACAGAAGCAAACAGAGTTTGCCACAATATTTCTGACAATTTTGATTTAATGAGGTTTTTTGTGATAAGAGAACTGTCATTGCAAGAATAATGATAAGTCTAATGATTAAAAATTTGACAACGTAAATCATGATGAAAACAGCAACTAAATATAGTTGCAATGGGATTGATGATTCTAATAACAATATCATTGGGAATGATGATAATAATGACAATAATAGTAAAAAATGATAATAATGATAGTAATAATATTGTTAATAAAAATTATGGTATTAAAAGTGATAATGATAAAAGTCATTGAACAAACTACATTGTATTATCATACCATGTGCACTACTCCACGTCTATAAGCATAGCCCATAGAATTATCAAAAGGCATGTAATGTATTCTATTCTCAGGGCGACAAAAAACAATCATTATGGATTCTGGTGTTACCGAAGGAATTTCCGGCATGATGTACGTTGATGTCTTGTTTTTTTTTTCATTATTTCTCTCCTCCCTCCCCCCCCCCCCATCCATCCCGAAAAAAAGAGAGGAAAAATAGGAAAACAAACAAAGTTTGATGACATTGGATCCGTGTTGTGCCTCCGTGTATTGCAATCATTTCGTTCGGCCCTGGACATTTCATAGAAAATTTCCCCTTTCTGAAACAAGATGGAACATGGCGGAAGTGTGTGGCCACATCGGGACCTGCAAGTATACGCACCAAGAGAACCGTTTAAGGGCACTCGAGGATGCTCCGGCTCGCATTACCCCCTTGTCCGTGCACAAGGGGCTGTGAAATGGCGCGTGTTGGTCATTATGGCGTGGTGATTCCCTGGTGTGGTGTAATTTCATACCAAGATACGTGGAATAAATTTCAAGTCGGCCAGGCAAAGATCGGTGCACCTCGCCGTCTCAAATCAATCGACCGGGGAGGTGGGTAGGTACGTTCCGTCCTCTCGCTCAAGTCGTGCCGAAAGCTTTTCATGTTTTGAGATTCGATGAAAGCTAGGGAAAGAGAGTGAGAGAGGCAGAGACACCAACGACAAGGTAGTATTGACTCAATCTTCACTAGCGCTTTCCAGTAATCGACACCTAGGTGAAGGCCGTTTTAACGGCATTCTATACACAGCAAGCACAACACAGGCACACAAATTCAATCTCGCTTTCCTGTGGATTTCTGTCCGTATGTTTCCATTAGAATTCTAACAGTAATACCATAATCCTGATACATGTATTGAATACCATTATTTTCCCACAATACAAAGGTTGTTTTTATTTTTTGATCAGATTTTGCTGTAAAAATGACATTTTTTGTTTTTATTGTCATGTACAGCAAGATGCACTCACGACCACTTCGGGTTCTTGTTTTCTTGCCGTTTCAAAATAGGAATAAGGGAGGATGAAGGAACGTGAAAGCGATCCCTGCGTTATTAGTACGAAAAACAAGCAACGTTGAGCTGATTGAATTGGAACCGTTGATCTTATTTTCTCGTCTTTGATTTCACTTTAAATCTCCCCCACCTTTCAATCTCCCATCGCCCGTCGGCAAGATCATGTTCGATTCGGCATCTCTTAGATTCTTCCCCCGTGACCTCTCCGTAACAAGAAATCTGCCGAGATAGCCTTTTGGAGAGAGAAGGCGGAGGGGGGGGGGGGGGGGGGGGAGGGGGAGAGAAGAAGACGGAGCTGACGCCTGCCTTTAGCAGCGCTTTGCTTCATTTCCGGTTCTCCCATTCACCCATCGTCCACCAAAGCCGTTCTATTTGCATCTGCTCCGCCTCCGACGCGCTGCTACAATACAGTTTTCTTTACAGCTCGACCCGTAACGTTTGAGCAGTGCAAAGATAAGTTATTCATTACAAACCAAGCTCCTCATGGGGGGGGGGGGGGAGCTGAGCGCTATCGTAACACGAGATATACATATACATCTTACTCTGGAAAATGAAATTATTTGGCAAAGTGAGCAAAGACGTACGTGGTTCCCGTTTGGGTGCCATATTGCAGGGTTTGGCTCCACTCTGGCACTGTCAATACCTTGACCGAATGGGATGACCAAATGGGGGGGGGGGAGGAATATATACAAATCAGGCCCTTGCGACTTGGCGCTGACGTCACTATATGGTCATCGCTAATGGCAACTGAGTTATTCCATCTCAGGGGCAAAGTTTTGTTTGTTTGTCTTTTTGGCCATCTCTTTAAAAAAAAAAAAAGAAGTGGCAATGCAAATATCCCTACGCGTCAAATACAGAAGCGATAAGTACATTCAATGATTCGTCGTGTAGCCATTTGGCTGCTTTATTATCTCTTTTGATTGAGAGGGTGCATTTGGCAAACGGCTTTATCCATATTTGGATATGCGCTACGCCTGTCTTTCACCGGCTAATCGAGGCCAGCAAGAAAGAATATCATTTGCCACTGAGGCATGATTATAAGATTGATTCCTTAAACCAACAGCAGAAATTTTTAAAAAAAGCAATGTCTCCTTGCGCTTATCTGTGTGTGGGCGGCATACCTTGCCTTCATGGCGAATCAGATTACAGAATGAAATATTCATCGGATCTTGCACCTTGCTCGAGACACGAATGATCGACACAAAAAATTATCAGTTCTGACAGACTACTCTGTCACACGCGTTTCGTTGACGAAACTCGCGAATCGGACGATGTTACATAATAAAAGCGGCTAATTTACCATGAAATATGATAAGGAATCGAAAGGATATTCGGTGATGGTGTAATTCATAACCAACAGTGACATTGTATGCCTTTTCTCTCTTTTTTTCGTCAGCTACTTGCGAAGATGTGACACACAGTGAATAAAGTGCTGTGACGCTCTTCTTAGTTCTTATTCAGCTTTCCCTTCTGAATTCTTTCTGTGTGTGTGTGTGTGTGTGTGTGTGTGTGTGTGTGTGTGTGTGTGTGTGTGTGTATGTATGTATGTGTGTGTGTCTGTTTGGGTATGAGTATGTTACGGATATGTCTCCCTCCCTTCCCATCTTTCTCTCTCTCTTCACTCTTTCATCTATCCTTTTGAAATGTCATCGAATTAGCATGAAAATGACCACGAAAAGTAACGCGTTGATGACTTCTATTTTTAATCTCCCTCACGTGTCATGTCTGACGACCTATCACCACATTCGTTCACGTAAATATCGCTCGTAAAACTGAGTAGACTTGAAGTCCCATAATCCAAAATCTCATAGTCTTGAGTGTATCTCTGGAGATAGCGAGGACATGAGCGAATAAGTAACAAGTCGTCTTTGAGGGCATCCCGATACCTGACGATGATGGAATTTGTAAATCACGTATAGATAAACTTGAACTCCGATAGCATAACTGCAATATAATTGAAAGATAAATGGGGGGGGGGGGGGGGTAGCGCGCACCGTATCAGCAAGAGATAGGGGTGCATTTTTTCCCCGAAAGGAAACACTTGTCGATTGTACAACCAATCTTTTGTCTGCATCTGACAGATGAAGAACAAACGATCCGCACTTCAGGTAATCTTTCAGAGGCGGAAGAGAAACTGCGGGTATTGGGCAAAGCAGCTGCAGCAAAGCTAACACGTGGTTTTCCCTCGGGCCAGCAGCGCTACAAAATGTTTTAAAGTAAAATACATGTGACGATATTTTGGCGGATTTTTTTTTTCACTGTATTCGATCTTCGACAGTGTGACAATATCCGTTCGTAATAAGAGGAGCGTTGTTCACACCCATGCATCTCTGCCCTTTATTGCACCAATTCAAGACAAGTCCGTGTTTGGGTCTAAAGCATTGAAGCTATACGTTGAAACGCCCTGGAAAAGAAAAGATAATAATTTGTCTATTGTTTACCATCAAAGCAAACAAAAATGAAAATGCTTAATGAAAATGAGAAGCATTTAGTTCTCCTTTAATTATCGATGTTGTGTTGTTACGGCATCTTACCCAGTATAATTGTGGTTTGAAATGGGATCCCTTGTTAGAAAGCGTTTACGAGGTGCATACTGGTAAGTCAGACCCTTACTAAACGTTGGCCCTGCTGGTCAGTAACCAAGCATTGCCAAGTGGTTGCTTCCCAGGAAATACTAAAGTAAGGCGGACAAATCATAGTTCTTGAGATAGAACATCCTGTTGACAACTTGTATATTTTATTCCATGTAACATTAAACTTTTTTTTTTGTTTGGTCAGGAGAGTTTGATCAGGACATGACTTGCAGAATCGAGAATGAGAGTGTTTCTTAAAATGAAAGACTGATTACCTATTTGTTTGGGTTTTAAGCGTAATTGGATAATATTTTGAACCACATGAGACGAAAATTCGAGTGGCTCTCTGTTAGCTGTCTGTGGACGGCTCAACATCATAGCTAGATCTAATGGCACAACCACCCCCCCCCTCCTCCTTCGTTTGCTCTTTCCTTGCGAGTCAAATCACTTGATACCTTGAGCAAATGCCTGCAAATTCGCCAATGTTGACATTTTCCTGTCTCTCCCAGGATTGCGATGGAGACAACATAAATCCTTGACCAAAGTCGGATTTTTTGTTCTTTTCTTTCTTACTTTCTAACTTTTTTTTTTTGGGGGGGGGGGAGGAGGAGGTAATCGGCAAGCCAGAGTGTTCCTCTCAAAGCCTCTTTCCAACTTGCAGCCAGCTTGTCGTAAAGTGTGTGTTCACCGAGGCCTTGGTCTCGGCGGACATGAACGGGGGAAGTCCTCCGTCTTCTATCGATCCCGCTGTCGCAATGTGACATTTCAATACAAACGCCGGGAGAGATTATAGCAGCCCTGCACTCTAGGATACCGTATACTTTTGGATATATTATTTTCAAACACGGTGATCAATCGCCGGTGTTTGAGAAGAAACAATGGAAAATCTCTCCACTACATTTCAAAGATTACATCGACATAGAGCAAACTAACAAGCTTCTCCCTCTTTCTCCTCCCACCCCCCCCCCCCCCCTCTCTCTCTCTACTCTCTTCCTCTTTATATACTCCGATGGGATGAACAAATTTTGCTCAAGTACTGAAATTACAGAAGAGTTGGTCGGAGCAGGAAGGGAAAAAAAAGAGAGTTAGAGTGCAATAGAACATGAAACATTTGCAGACTAGACAGACCGCCGGGTGATTAGACATGGGAAGAAAGCAGACGCAGCGTTGCGTTGTCTTGATGAAGCATAATCATGCGTGTTTGTATACATATTTGTATATATATATATATATATATATATATATATATATATATATATGAGCCAATTTATACAGGAATAAAAAAATACTTGTGGATCAGATGAAATTGAAACTTTCATATGTGCCGAATAATAACATCACCCTAGTTTGAAGAACACAATAAGAACATCGCATCAAAAGGATAACGAAAGTAAATTGAGATGGTAGCATGTATTTCCATTTACCCTTTCCATGGACTTCTTTTCTTTTCATTTCTTTTTTGTTGTTGCTTTGGTCGTTTCAACGGGACAATTTAAAGATGAGAGATCTTCTTCCTCGAAATTACATCGCTGATGTTCTCATCTTCTCCTCACCCCTCCAAGAAAGAAAAAAAAAAGCACAGGTTAAAAATTACGCACTGGAAGTCAAGAAAGGGTCTGTGTCGATCACCTGCTACCGTTACTGAGAGATGTTCGGACAGGTGTTGTATTTTTAGCCCGTCGGATACGTGATCGCGAATCTGAAATAGCTCCGTCTCTTTCTCGTGTGATCTTCTTCGCGCCTATACAGCGGGCAGTGAAGCGTGTACGCGTCAGTGACAACTCGCTCTGAAGGTGGCAGAGAAAGCCATCACTCTCTTTCATTTCTTTCGCGTCTGTCTTCGCCGCACTTCCCTTCTAACCTACTCGGTGGTTGATCTTGGTGTCGCCACGAAGCAGAAGGGACAAAAATAAGCCACAGATAGAAGACACTAAAACAAAAATCTAACGATTTTTTTTCTTTCAAGTTCGCATAATGAACAATAGTATTCCACGTTACCTCTTTCATGCCCAAAATGTATCGTTTTTTGTTTGTGTGTTTGTTTTTGTTTTGCAGTTTTGTTTGTTTGATTATATTAAGTGTGCAAGACTGTCTCATTACTCGCTGGAACCAGACGCAGTTGTATTTAACATTATTTAATCAATATGAAGTGAATGCATCTCTTAAACATTAGCTTGATAATTTCCCAACACATATCATGCATACTTCTGACTTGGAAAATGGGCCGAATTTTTACACCTTTAATATTGACGGCCAACACACCGCTCTGAACTGAATCCATCCAACACGCCGGTGGTTTCGTGATATTGTCATTTTCCGTGCAGCAAACCCATTATCTTTGCACTGTTGATATGTCCTTCACGCCATTAAACCGCCGCATCTGTTCGTACTTGGAAAGACAATGGAGAGCCCTCCGCAGCTTATCCGCTTTCTTACCCGGTCAAGGTACGGGATGACGTAGCCGTATTCTACAATTACGCATCTACATTAAATTCTAGCCGCTCAGTGCGAATGCCGACATATTAGTTCTCCACATCTTTCCCCATTTCCCTCTCATTCCCACTCCATCTCCCCTCAACCTCCACCTCCCCCCCCCCCTCACTCTTTCCTCCTCACTACCCTTTTTCTCTTTTTTATCTCTCCACAGCTGCCATGCTTTAACTGTTTCATATTTCATTTTTATTATCTGTTCAGAAGTGCATTTCCAACGCAAACTGCAGCAATTAACGCAATCGCCTACTGAGTGTCAATCCGTTTGACAGTTGTTCGGTTTAATTTCTTTTTCTCAGATAGCAACACCATCTAAGCATGATAAACACTTCTAATCATTGGATGGAACACGTTAGGATAACAAGCGTCTATCAGATGGATACTCGCATTTGATTCAGCTTATGTAATGAATGCCACTATTCGAGTAGCAAAAGCTCATCCAGACACGACGACGTCAACACGAGTAAAAGCCACAATTTTTCTTGGAGGGTCAAAATTGTCTGTGTGTCCTCAGTCAAAACTCTGAATCCTTGCAAACCCAAACACACAGACACGCACACACACACACACACAGACAGACACACACACACACACACACACACACACACACACACACACACACACACACACACACACACACATATTGTATTATATCGTCTGTATTCGTACCAGATAAATGATTTGTTTTTGTGCCTAAGAAATGCGACCGGGGATAAAAATAAAAACAGACCTTCTTCCTACCCCTCTCCTACTTTGAGCATTCTGATTCATCCTTTACCACTGCATGTCATCACGGAGTGTTTAAAGGGGCATGAAAACCAAATGTGTGGATGGGGTGAATCATGCAATAAAATAGCAGAACACATCAGTGAAGTTTGAGAAAAGTTGGACAATCCGTTCATAAATTATGAGTTTTTTTAAGTTTAGGTACCGCCACCGCTGAATGAGAAGAGTACAGCAGTTCCTGACGTCACGCGTGGACATCGACATAAAGAAAATGATTTAAAAAAAAAGAAATCAACTTATTTTCATTTCTATAGCATAGTGAAAAAGCATTTTACAGTTTCTTTCTGAGAACAGCGCGAATTGTGTAGTTGTTGATTCAGAAGATGTGGTCATCCCCTTTGAATGTGTAGAATCTTTAATCGGGGCAGCATCGTCAATAAATTACAGCTTAATTGCTTTTCACCATCTGTTCATCGCACACTCGTTATCATCTGACTTTCTTTAAGGTGTCCTTGATGTAGCATTAAATCATCTTACACGTGAGTTTGGCTTTGTCCAATCAGAATTGGCTGACAGAAACTCCTATGACAAAGACAAGGGAATCAGATTCGACAGTGATTTATTTTCACGGCCGACAGGAATGGACTTCTGTCCATTCTCTCCTTATATTCCGAGGTACATCCAAGAAGTGGCGCCTGATTGTTTACTTCTCGTGATACTCCTGGAATTACATTTAAGTCTCAGCAGCGCTCGCGTTGCCTCCTTAGCAAGGCATGCGGATCGTTACACCCGTGTTCCAACCATTTGCTTGTTTGTCTAAAGGCGGTAATCTGATTCGAACCAATAAGATGTCACTGGGCTAGTCACTGCCATGGCTATTGACATTTCCAGTCAACGTACTTTCCACTTTTTCTCGTAGGCATTAAAGTGGACCAAACCCTCACCGTGCATAATAGATGATCTTGTCACGGAGTGCTATATAGATGGAGCCAATATCCAACCAGCGAGAAATTTAAACGGATTTGGTTCACTTGCCGGTCAGTTCAGTGTCAGTCGGTCAGTACTATGTGTTATATAATTGCAATTTTCTCTTTAAATTGAACAAATCCGATACCCATCTCCATCGTTAGCGTTCATCCATTTACCTTAGGCAGGGAAAGTCTTTATTAACGTCAACGGTAAGACAAGATAGTAATGCCATGCGAATTTCGCCTACTAGGAAGACTGGGTGGAGTCTTGTTAGATGATAAGCTTTGCGTCGGGATGTTAATTTTTTTTTTTCCGGCGGGTATTGCCCGCATTGATGACTCACGTCATTCCCACGGGAGGGTTAAAAAACCCTGCTTATTGGCATTTATGGGAGTGTAGTATCTGTGTGTGTGTATGCGTGTGTGTATCTGAATCTGAAATAAATTTACTATGGTCCTCCAAGGATTCTCTATTGCAACCTTGCTATCATCTTTAGGAATGACCGATACGCGGCAACTGATGGAAAAAAAAAAAGATTAACAATATTTGTTATTCAATAACAAATATAAAAGCGAAGAAGATACTTGCTCGTAGAATTACATCACCCTCATTGGACCAGCCAAGTGTAACGCATCTTCAAATCTTACAGAAAAAAAAACACACCCAACCACCCCAAGCCCCATAAACACACACACACACACACGCACTGAAAATGTTATTAGCCATTATGCTCAGTGGAAAATAACCCCTTCTCTTCTCGTTCCTCCCCCATCCCCTCACGATGCTGTCACTTTCACTGGCGGCTTCTCGTTCCCAGCGGCATACCCTTGCTTCGTCGATTTTACTCGTAGGCTGACGTTGACGAGGCATAATTATCATGCCATACAGCGCAGGGGTAATGGCGAGCGACTAGATAGGATTTCAATTACTTGAGAGACCCCGTGCGTATTCATACATACGTGATTCTTGTGTCTACGCGCGAGATATAGTACACTTCACCATTTGGCAGCAGCATGGTAACGTGCAACACACTGTCTTAAAAGGATGTCGTATCCACATGAACGAGGGACCATTAATTTCGACTAACACGTGTTTATTCTCTCCGAGGTTGTTGCTACAACAAAACCATTTGTTTCTGTATTTTATCAGTTACTGGAAACATCATGTCTCAAGAATCATTATCAGCTCAGGCTTTCTGTCAGTGAGATTTGATGTCGTTAATTCTGTCATCTGTATTTTGCTTCTTTTCTGCAGGTCGTGGCTTTCCTCTGGAGACGATAGCGATACCTGTCTCGCTCTCTGCTGCAGTCATCGTGTTTGCCTTCGTAGCTCTCTACTGCAAAAGGAAGCAAAAGACCATATCTGACAGCAGTGACTCCTATACCGTCCAGCGCAAAGTTTTCAGCCACAGCTACGAGATTGATTCTGACTCGGATAACGATAGCATGTTCCAAAGCCGTGATGGGTCACCAACCGGGAGCCGACCCAGCTCGGGTAAACCTAGTCCAACGAAGCCGCTTCCCCGCCAGTCCACAGTCCCGCTGCTGCCGCAGAAGCTGCGCCAGGAAGCGTTCCGAAAACAACGCCAGCTCTCCCTGCAGCTTAACCTAGCCAACGTGGAATTCAGCGTGAAGAACATCAACGCCACCAGAAAGGATCAGACGGACCTGATCGGCACGTTACGTCCAGAGCTCTACAGACAAGAATCCAAAGACAAGGGCAAAACTAACGGTGAAAAACCAAGCTGCGGAAGACTTGTCTTCAGCCTTTTCTACGATTACGCAACAGAAACACTCAACGTCCACATAGACCGAGCAGTCAACCTTCCGGCGAAGGACTTTTCAGGAACTTCCGATCCCTACGTCAAGATCTACTTGTGCCCCGACAGGAAGCGGAAGTACCAGACAAAAGTCCATCGCAAGAACTGCGACCCCGTCTTCGACGAGAGATTTGCCTTTCAAATACCCTACAACGAGCTGGAAACCAAAACACTAAAGTTTACCGTCTATGACTTTGACAGATTCTCCAGGCACGACCTTATAGGAGAAGTGAACGTTACCAGTCTTTTGACGGACCGAGATCTCAGTAAGGAGACGCAGTACGTCGAGGACATTGTGAAAGGATCGTCCCAGGTAACGTATAATCACCAGAGAATCTTAATCATTTCCTATCTTTCTTGACTGATAAGTGGTGTAAATGCAATGATCGTCATTGTTGTCTTGGGAGTGCATGACCGACAAAGTTGAGCCTTTAAGTAGTAAGTCAAAGACCCAAAGGATTGGATACTAATGGGGATAATATTCTTGTCGTCGTAATTAAGATAAGGATATGAATAAACACAAGAATACATTTTTACTAATCAGCTGAAAGAATTTCACTGATTGCAGATTTTTCCCCTAAAAGCTTCTAGTGGGATGAACAGATTAAGTTTTTTAAATTGTTTTCCCAATATCCGTGTCTATCTTTATTTTTAGCCTAATCATCCCCTTCAATAATGTTATACAGGTTTGAAAAGCGTTTACATAATGAGAACCTGATCTAATGTCGATGAATAATAAAAAATTCTTGTGTTCTCTAAATTATGCATCAAAGGAACAAACACCATGATTATGTTTCACTTCGCAGCTCCATGCTGAGTGTTCAGAGTCAAAATCCCAGACACTATTCTGTTTGGGATGACGTTAATTTCTTTGTCACTTCTGTAGTACAGGCAGCTTTGTCTGCCGTCACTGGGATTTACGTCGACAGGAAGAATGTGTCACGTTTCATACAAACTCATCCATCATTTATGTGTTGCCCAAAAACCGACAACGTATCATTTTGACACTGCTAACGTAGCTTGACTCCTGGCCGTGTCTCCATAAGAGAAAAAGAATGCCCATCTCCATCATTCCAGGCATAGTATCTGTTTCCTCCATACACAAAACTCAACAATGCACATGTTTTGTCCATTGCGATATTTTGGTCCGATTATCAGTGATCGCCGGCCAACTTGAAAGTGAGTTTCTAGGCTGTACTTTTCGTTGCACTCAAAGCGCATTTCCAAGCCGTTTCAAAGCACTTGTGAAACAAAATTCCACAATCTGCAATACATTAAGCTGATAAAAAAACATTAAGTGATTAACTGAGATGTATTGAAGAAAAGTTACTTAAGCCGGGAACTGTCATAAAGAGGAAGAAAACTGAGATGGGACCCAACTGAAAGTGATTGGTCAAGTTATTGTATGCCGCTGCTTGTAATAAACGTAAAAGTTGATCTTGTTTTATAATATGTCATTAGGAGAGGAACACTGGGCTGGTATCAACGAAAAATCGTTTATTGCAGACGCAGTCATTAGAAGCAGGTAACAGCATGTAGACATACAGCATAATAGAGAATACCACCACTTGTAGTATAAAACAGCAACTACGCTATCAGCGTGGTTGATATCAGTGTTATTAAAGCTCGTGGCGCCTAATTGAGTCTAATTTGTGACAGCCCGCGCGATTTGACGAGATAATTTAGTGAATTCTGGCAGCATTAGCGGGGGAAAAAATGAGCATCCCCCTTTTTCTGTAACCCGACAACTGGACTGTCGGTATTATGGAAATGCATCCCACACACGCTTTATTGCAGCTAGCTATAGAATGACATAAGTTACCAGAATCCATTAGGGTTCACCGAAAGGCATCATTTCTGACGCCTGCACTGAGAGCGATACATTTTAGACAACTCATTTTGTTTCAACAGTCTGTCACTAAAAAACAACGTATACGATTAAAATCCTTCATTTACAACACAGGCGCGGTGAAAAGATATCGCTGTAAAGAGAAAGGGTGTGTATGTGAGCGCATGTTAGTGTATAATAACATGTGTGTGTATTTCTTTGTTTGTCTGTTCTTTTTGTCAAGGTAGGCCTATCACATTAAATTTACGAGTGACAATATATTAATGCGATGGAGCTTTCGCCTCGAATTCGAGCGCTTCTCACCAAGTCACCGCTGATCTTATAGTCTTCATCACTGTTGCTGATCAACATTCCTGTCTTGCGACCCGCGACCGAGTTTGGCTCAGTTTCCATTTCTTCCTGATCAGCCCTCTGGCTCGTTTCTGACCCTCATCGAATTTCCTTTTATTTCTATCTCATTTCACCTCGCTTCGTTTCATCTCCCCCCCGTTTCGAGAGCACACTTAGATGTCCCAAATGACACATCACAATATCCGCACACAAGAGCCATCAGTCCTGCGTAAAGAGAAACAAAGTTACGCAAGATGGTGGTAGTTCTCCCGTTGCAGTTGGCTGCTCTCTATAGGAACGGTCGCAGCAACAGAAAATGATGACGCATCTTTTGTCATGGGTGAATTTTAGACTGCACTACAAGTTCACGTTAAGGAAAAGGAGAGAGATATGATATGTCCCCTGAATCAGGCTTACGTATTTTGATGCAGATTTGCAAATTGAATGCCGAACATGACCCATTAGTTGGTATGCCATCTACCGAAGATGAGTTGTGATCGGTCGAAAGGAAACGACTGAAATTGAAATGGGTATGCCTCCCGCTTGTACGACCGACGACAATACCCTGATCTAAGAACGCATGTCAACAACCCAGACTATGAAAGCGTGATTCAACACGATGTCCAATGTAGATTTGATAAAAGAGTAAAAAGAAAGAGAATGATGGATGCGGCATCAAATAAGACAAAGAATGAGAAGTTATGGAATTCCAAAGTGTTACATATTCTCACGTCCTATCAGAATACTAAGTGAATTTTGGTCGCAGTCACATGTGCATGATAGCTGAGATGACGATGCCTTCAATTCGCACTTCTCAAGTTGGTTTGTGATCACAAATGTCATAAAAATGATGTTTTTGTTCAATATGTTACCAACTATACCATTCTTTTTCTACGTCACCTTTGTCCGATAATTATAACATGAATATAATTCATGTTAAGGATTCAACCGATTATTACGACGCAAAGATAATCAACGTAAAGGATTCAATATTTTCTGTCTGATTGCATGTCAACAAAGAGGACATGTAATGAAGACGTGTGTGTGTGTGTGTGTGTGTGTGTGTGTGTATGTGTGTGTGTGTGTGTATGTGTACGTCAGTTTGAGTCTTATGAGATCATAAAGATACCTCAGCTTTTTTGTTCCCATGTTATTGCAACAGCATCACTATTCTATAGAAAATGTCAGGTTAGAGCTTCTTTAATTTTCTATTTTGAGGAGACTTCTACCAGTCTGTTTGTATGATTTTACCGAATACGTTATAAAGTTAGTTGGAACTTAGTGTCTAATTGCACTACACGACGCACCTAGGTATATAAAAAGAGACATCACGGTTTTTCAGCGTATTAAAGTAAGATGTGCCGTGTCTGTTGGCACGTCATTACATTATTGCTCCTTGGGAGCAGTTGATTTAATGTTGCCCTTCACCTGTATTGCAACTACACCAAGCTCTCTGGGGCAAGAGTAGTTTTCGCTTGTTATCAGTGCGCGCGCAGTGCATCCGCTTATAATAATGCATCTTCTGTTTTGGGTTGTTGTTTTTGTTTTTCTACATAAAGGAAAAAGCAGACTTGGGCGAAGTGATGTTCTCTCTCAACTACCTGCCCACCGCATGCAGACTTACCTTAACGGTCATCAAAGCCCGCAACCTGAAGGCTATGGATATCACTGGTGCCTCCGGTAAGTAATTCAGTTCGCCGCATGGACGGACGCCCAAGCGGCGTCGAGAGGCAATTCAGCGTCACAAATCGTTTCGCGCGCGCAGTTCACTGTATAACAACAACTGATGTGTACAATGACATTAAGGTAGTAGGATTTTTCCCCTCCACTTTTCTTTCTCTTCTGCGAGGGAAAACAGCTTGGATGCGATATGAACTGAAGTAAGAACATAAATTCGAGTTGGCATCGCAGTTTTCTGCGGTCTTGACTTCTGCCCCCAGCTCCTTCCCTCCAAACAAATGCCACATTGCTCAAGCCGTTAAGATATTGGATAGCATCGAGTTTTTGGCTTTCAAGAGGAAGAATATCGCCATGTTCAATTCGTGTGGTACACGCAAGACCGCACCCAAAAGTCCACTGATCAGCGACGAGTTGTAAATGTCTACAGACCCCTGGATCGAGAGATTAAATCACACCCAATGCATTTCCTTTCCTCCGGGCGATGGAAAAAAAAAGTGTTGTTTTATAGTTAAACAGTTCCATAGACAACGTGACAAACTGTTCGGCTGACTTTTCAAATAGCAGACACCCCTATGGGTCCCAAATCAAGACCACCATGCTGCCACTATTATTCCAGCTTAGGGGCATCACGAAGGGTAGTTGCGCAATGAACTCGATTCATGGCAAGTTCAAGAAGAAATCCGCGAGTTATTATCTACAGGATTTACAATCGCGTGACTGTGCGACGATTCTTATTTGAGAACACTGCTGGAATGCGTTCTTTGCCGCAGCTCAATGAATACAAAATTAGAGCGAAATGCAACCACATTTATTCGGGGACGAATCAAAATGCTGTAAGAACATTCAAGATTTATTCATATAACCCTACTCAGGAGTTACAGGAGGGACATGTTGACAAAAGAACCAGGCGTTCCGTCTTGATTACAACAGAATTTGCACGTCTGTGATGCATGGGCGTACATGCTTCTGCTGATACCTATTATTGTGCAATGTATCTTTACGTCACAGGGCTCTGTTGTAAAGCAGGCCTTTCGGTCCTGAATCAGACTACCCTGTAAATTTTTAAAGAAGACCGAATAATAGATGAACAAAGTAATCTCTTGGTCTTCATTATAATTGTACATGATACTTATAATGCACAATGTCTTGGTTAGCGAGTAGCTATCAAAAAATGCAGATATTGAGAAATTTTACATCATCATATCGTTCCCAATCGATACTCTATTATTCCGTCCTAAAGACGATGGCCTATGTTAATTGTGAGACGGGCACCCTTGCCAAGGCGCACATTAAAGCGCATTTATCACATTCATACTATCTGGATGATACTCCGAATTAACAGCTGCATGGCTTGATGTGTAATCTAATTTTCAACTGGCTTTCATGCCCTCCAGCGAAACGTTTTCTCGCTTGTCGTTACTCTTTCGAAGTCTGCAAAGCCTGTCAAAACAATTCGACTCCCGTAATGTTTGTCTGTAAACATTTGTTTTCCATCTCGGAAGGGAGAAAGAGCAGCTATTTGCAGTTTGACATTCTTGATGTATCGACCTCGATCTTCAGCACTCCGGCAGTTCTCGAATGTGCCGAAATCTGCGCCGGAATTCAATCTCGTCGAATGGGTTATTGATCATTGGTAACACGCTCGTTCCACCCTCCGAACTGTACCTCCGACCTTTCCTGTACGGTTTGCTGTGATCGGAGGCGTTGTTGGCCACACGAAATGAAAATAACGCATCAGCGCTGACCTTTTTCGGCAGTGAATCCAATCAAACGGTTCGTAGGTCCTCGGAAAAAAACTGTCAAATTTATCCGAATAGTTCAGGCATCAAATGGAAGCTATTTCACACCAAGTCACGTTCTTGTTAACAATTTATCGTTTTTGTCGTGCCCTTTTTCGCATGGGTTTGTGTAATGGGCTTTTAGGTGGGCGGTGAAGCCATCCGACACCTTTTATTCGCACCATGACTACGTTTTTCTTAATTGTTTGCTTTAGTGTCGATGAAATTATTTTCTGAGACAAGAGACCTGTTTTTAAATCCGGATTATGTGTGGGTTGATATTAAAACTGCGCGCACAAGCAAATAAAAAGATATATGTAATATGAAAAATAGCGACGTGAATTGTTTGTTCCCTTTCGAAGAGTTCGATTTTTCCCTCGTCGACGTAGAATTGGGTCAAATTTCATCCCCCTAGCTCACTGCTATGCTAAAAGACACTCACTCTCATATGCACTCACTTTCAAATGCCCTCCCTCTTTTCTGTCACGTGACACCTTGATGTAAATCAATTCAAGAACAAGACACTTCAGGTTAATGCACATTCGCTCGCAGAAGGTGATTTCATTTGTGTTCCACATTGTGCCAGAACGAGGAGAGATGTGTCTTGAAATCTAGATGGCGTTTTCTCCGGGAAGAGGAGAACTTTAGATCTCAACAGACCGACTAAATTTCATTATGAATTCGATCTGCACTGACTAAAGGATATCAAAACCTTTGTGGCATACCCGGATCGATCAGATTAAAATTCACGATCGTTAAATGGGTGTACCGAAAAGCTAAAAAGCATATGTGTCTCGTGGTTTTTCGAGGTGTTTGAAAGGCAGAAAAAGTGGACAGTTTTTCTGTGCCACGCATGGTACGAATTGTCCCGTTTTTCATCGCGCTTCCGTTTGCGGTTTAATCGATTCTTCTCTTTTAGGTCAATTCTAGCCTCCATGTACTACTCTGAAATTTCAAAAGCGAACGTTCTCCTTGACTGGTTAGGGTTGTCACGCAACTCAGCTGACCTTGATATTTTTAAAGAAGAGATAGGTAAGAAGATAGATAGATAGATCGATAGATAGATAGATAGATAGATAGATAGATACAAAGATAGATGGATAGGTATATTTCATGGAAAGATAGATAGATGACAACAGGCTAACCGTCATGACTGTGGGCTCATCATTCAACAGTAGTTTCGCGCTTTAAATTTTTTTCCTTGTGTTCGAAGAGTGAAGACTGCTGGGAAGCAAAAAAAAAGAAAAACCTCAAAAAACAAAAAGCAAAACAAAAAACAAAGCAAAACAACAACAACAGCAATCATCAAGCTGTTCAGAAAGATTCATAATCATCATCTTTGACGCGACGATGATCGGAACGTCAAGACAGGTGAAATTGGTCTGCCTAATGCCCGAAGCAGTTTCTTCTCTCCCTCGATCTCTCCTTCTCTCCCCCTTGATCTCTCTCTCTCTCTCTCTCTCTCTCTCTCTCTCTCTCTCTCTCTCTCTCTTTCTCTTCTCTTCTCTATCTCATTCTTTTTTCAGGCGGAAAGGGGATACATTTTGAATTATTATGAATCTCTCCGCCATTCCGCGCAGATGATTTGCCTCTGCATATGACCGGTGGTTACACTGCGAATTTCAATCGGTTCGGGCTCTTGGTCTATGTTGCTCAACTCCCGACGGAACACACTCATGTGGGATATGTCAATGATTGTCTTTCGTCCTGTTTTTCGTCTCACATGTCTTTGGGATACATACAAAAAACAAGAGGGAAAAAATCAACAACAAAGAAAAAAAGAGATGATTAAACACCGCCTTTCTTTCAGAGCGCGGGGTAGAGTTGTAATGGGATGGTAATTGTATTGTAATGAGAATCGTGAAACAGATCACTTTGCAGCATATGGAGACGCGTCCGCCTTTTCAAGATATCACCGGCAAAATATCAATGCCAAATTAACAAATAAGCAAGACTACAAGCATATGACTATTACTATAACATGTAGGTGATGCAAGCGAGCCAAAAAACAACAACAACAAATCAAAACAAAACAAAACACACACGGGCGACTGCCTAACTTCCGCTCACGGCGCAGTAATGGAGTAACAAGTCGCTTCGATAGACACAGTATGCCACTTTGTGTGGGTGTTTGTGTTACTTGTTTATGCGTTTGTGCATGTAATGTGCGTGTGTGTGTTGATGGATTTGTGTGTGTGCATTGTAGGGTGTGCATGTCGGGTTATTTTATTTCCTTTGGAATATCGGTGTGTTCACGATTCAGAAAGGGGATATTGCAAGGTTTGATATACAATTTCTCCACTATGTTTGTATGAAAATGAGATTCATAATCGTTATATCCCATGCGTTTGGATAGAATTCATCTTGTAAATACTTTATTTCTCAATATCTGATGTTTTGTAATTAGTCTGTAAAGATTTGTATGAAATCCATACGCAAATATGTTCGTTTAGCATTTTGATGTTTTTGTGTTCTAAATGATTCCCAATAAATCGTTAAAAAACGTAGTTTTTCTTTGAAAAAAAGTATGCCAAAGATATTGTAAGGGCATAACATTAGGATCTTATGAGACACAAGAGCAAATATCATCGTATGATTTATAATTAACAACAGCTCAGAGAGGGAGAGATTTTCCGTGGTTTGTTAGCTCGTATATGTGTATTGAGTTATCGAAATTCAGATTACAGAACATGCTAGATATTCATGCATGGTTGGCTTTACAATCGCATGGGAAAAACAAGAGAAAATATGTATTTATTCACAAGCATGGGATATTTAGAATATCCTTCATGAAATAGTAACTGTTCGTACACCTATAGCACTCATTTGAGTTACAGCAAAGAGAAGGCGGAAACCAACAGAAGAAATCTAATGAGAATGTGCATGAATGATATGTGGCGAGAGCCCCTTACGGCGACTCAATAGAAGGATTCTTAGTTGTCAAAGAATATGTCATCTCCAAAGATTTTAATTTGAAATTTGTCTCCCTCTCTTCACCGAACAGATCCGTACGTCAAAGTATCGCTCATGTCGCAAGGAAAGCGGATGAAGAAGAAGAAAACGACGGTGAAAAAGAATACCTTGAATCCCGTCTACAATGAAGCAATGGTATTCGACGTCGCTCCCGACAGCATGCAGAACATATGCCTCGTTGTCGCCGTTGTCGACTACGACTGGTGAGTAAACTGATGACCCGAACGGTAGCTATAATAGTAATAATGACGATAGTTATGGTAATCGTGGTTTTATTAAGAAGAATTATAGTGGTGATATAATCATATTGATAACTTCAAAAATAATTATTACGGTGACAGTACTGATAAAACCAACAACAGTTATCATCAACAACATCATAGCCATGATGATAGTAGGCTTACACATTATGATCACTTGAGCTCATGATATAACCCCAGGTATGCCCTTCAGTGTAAACACTCTCCTCCCAATGCAATCCTTTTCTGTACACCGTCATCACCAAGTAAATATTTTAAACACCTTTGCATCAATTGGGACAAGGTGGGTAAAAATGGTTGTAGTTCGCTATTCCGAAGGTTCGTTAATCTGAAAATGATCTAAGGTTTGTTATTCCGAAGATTCGTTTATTCGAAATTGAAATACGGGCCGTTATACTGAGGGTTCGCTATTCCGAAGGTTCGTAATTCGTGTTATTCCGAAAATGATTTATTCCGAAGGTTCGTTAACCCGAAAATGAAATAAGGTTTGTTATTCCGAAGATTCGTTAATCCGAAAACGAAAAAAAAGTTTCGTAATTCCGAAGGTTCCTTAGTATGCACCTCCTTTGCATTTTCGGATTAACGAACCTTCGGAATAACGAACATCACCCAGTAAAAACACCTTAAACATGTGTCAGGATGTACCCAGGCTCCCCTAATTCTGAGTCCAGATGCTCACCCACGACACCACAGTACTTCCACCTCAGTCATGAGATAAGGGGGAAACAAACGTCTAGATTATATGTTTCAAGTTTACATTAATCCCATGTCAATTTTCCGCACCATTACAGTCCTGTGTTGGCTGGTGTATAGCATCATCAACGTTTTGATTTGTGATACAGACACACTCCTATAATGGTACCAGCATTATAGCATGGGATAGAAATCGTTGCACTACAACGTTTCTATTATGCATTCTCGCTGCATTTATGATCTTAACTTGATAGTTTATACAATGATGTTTTTTCAACGGAAACAGCCGAATAGGATATTAGATTCAGTAACTCCCACGTTCTTTTCCCTTGAGCTTCGTTTTCGAAATCAATCTCTCTACGTCGCCTGTAGCTAAATTAACTCGTCGAACCTTTTGCAAAAGAAATCGTGTCGACGAAATTGTGGGTTGCTTTCATTTTTTTTCATCCCCTTCTTCATTCCTACCTCCTAATTAATTTCCTCTGCAAAAGTGACCCCAGTATATGATAAATCGACTAGGTGGACTAAACTGGACGTTATCAATCAGTCCGATAAGACCGACATACGATACACCCCAGGGAGACCGGTAAAATGGAGCAGGAGATGAGAGTATACCTTAATAATAGAAACCATCAGACTAAAAGCCCTGTAAAGCCGTCGTCGGTGTTCGTAAAGATGGATGTAGACATAAGAAAATAACGGGAGACCACAGCTCAGCACACCCGCAGGGGGAAACCCCGCCAGCTGAAATGCGAGCAGGAAATACCACTGACTACACAAAGTATATACCTTCAATTAGACAAATTGGTATACGAAAGTGACGCCGTCATTTCGAGTGAGAGAGATATTATGAATTCAATGCAAACAACCAGAAGAAAGGCATACTGTAAGAGCAACCATTGTATAGTATCAGTCACGTGACACTGTAGCAGGCTAACAGAATGTGAAGTAACACTTGTCATGGATCGTAGAAATTCGCTTTCAGGAAAGAAGCCATATAAAGTGTATGAACTTTGAATTAAATCCTGCAGCTCTCAAATTTCAACAGAAAAAAAATGAATGTTGTTGTTGATTCCGGTAGAACGATGATTATACTACAGTATGTCCAAAAAAAATACAATCGGATTTTTGCGCTGATAACTTCTAACATGATTAAACTGTGTGAATGCTATTTCAGGGTCTAAAATACAACATTTTACATACATTTTGCAGAAAACCGTATTCAGTTTGGTTAAGTGGTCACAGAGAAATGTGAATCGTTGTGAAGCATGTCGTGGATGTGATTCTTCCAAGTTTAGCACTGTTGGATCCTCTTAGAACTACTTATTAATGTGTGAACACAATGGACAGAACTTGGAGGGAAGGAATTCCTGAAATGCTCTACAAAGATCCTCATTTCTCTTTGACCACTGAAGCAAATCGGATGAGGTTTTCAGTAAGATGTGGGTAATAAGTTATAGTTTCATACCCTGAACTTGTATTTGGATTGATTCACTATCTTTAAAGTTATCATTGCGGAGGGCCCCGTTGTAATTGTTTTGTTTTGCTTTTTTTTCTTTTTCTTTTTCTTTTTTTTTGGGGGGGGGGGGACATACGGTGTATACTATCTAAGTCTTCACCCGATGACTGGAAATCGACCAATCAAAGGGACAGGTAGATGCACACCAAAAAGACTTGGTCCTATAGGAAGTTTGATTATAGTAAATACACAAGTGAATCGTGAATAATGACACGGGGACATTATTATTATTGATTTAATACAACCATTATGTAGTCTGTTTATGTAGCACGTTTTCTTGTGACAAATTACCTCAAACGTCAATAAAATATCTATCGGCATTGTCTCGAAATGATCACGTGAGTGTAATACTAATCATATTTTCGTCAAACAGGTTGTCACCACTAATAGAGGTTAATTTCGCTGAGGATCGGCTTAGGCTGTTTTGTCAAAGCGGCGTTCAGATTGCAAGCTATGCAAAGATATTGCTGGTAGATTGTGATAGATAGACCAAACGACAAATGATGTGCCATGTGGGCGATAGAGACGAGACATTCCTGAATAGAACTATCAACTGAAGTAAGTAAACTGGTCTAGGTTGACAGATGTGACGATTGCAATAATCCAGGTGTTATCGCTGCTGTTCTTCTCCCCCCTACAGGGTCGGTCACAGCGAGCTGATCGGGGTCTGTGAGGTGGGACCCAATGCTCCAGCCCAGGGTTCAACGCACTGGGCAGACATGCTGGCCAACCCGCGCAAGCCCATCGCGCAGTGGTACCAACTCCAGGAGTCTACGCCAGCCCTCTCCGTGGCGTCACTGTCGGCAGGTCTCAAGAACTGCATGGGGTCCTCACAGCAGAGCGGCGATTGACGATGCCAACACGAGAATTTCGCCGATTTCCGTTGCCTCTAGGAGGTAGACAAATTAACTTTTGCTTGGCTTGAAACATTGGAGTCAGAAAACCAGATACCGTCCAATCGTAGTTCCCATTACATTATGACTGCCTGCAGCAGCAATCATGACCTACAATAATTACAGTTTTCAGTTGTTACAGTTGGGCAATAACTAATCACCGAATGGCATTTTTGTCTTTTCTACAGCAACTGTAATTATTATGACTTTTGACACTTTTGGGTCCTGAAAAGCTGTCCATAAAGACTCATTATTGCAAAGGCAGCCCATGATGTTACAGTTACGATGGCAGTTGCTAGGCAACAAAAGTATCCTGCAAGCGGTGAAGTTTTCGAGAATGACAACCAATATTGCTGAAACCCACATTTATTTCAGAGCTCATCATAAAATGGGGCTCGATGTGGGATTCCACATCATTTCCGCTCTCTAAATCTCCCATTTCCTAGTTCGTATTAAAGCTTTCACGTATTCATATGTGCTTATTAGCACACATGAAAATAATCCGGCGAAACACTTAGTAGGCTCCCTACTTACAACAAAATTTGGCGGGATTTTTTCCGGTTTCTCTCCCCCCCCCCCCCCCCCCCCCTCTCTCTCTCTCTCTCTCTCTCTCTCTCTCTCTCTCTCTTCAATACTCGTAAGAGGGATGAAGATTGATGATTGAAATCTCAGGATAGTATTCTAAGAGTTAGATTAATTCGCAGCGAAACGGATTGATTTACAGTGACCTAAATTACAATCTTGATTCATAATCTTTGGCTTTACATCCGACTCCCTTCATGCATTAAAGATACCATGATATACAATGTATTAAGAAAAGTTACTCAATGAATGCGATACTTAAATGGAATGTATGCCTCGACGCGGTCATAACAATGCTTTGATACTAAAACTCAAACATGAATCCTTTGCATTTTTGCTCGAGTAAACGCAATAACAATTCTCTTTTTTTTTTTCGTTCTTACAATGTGATTAAATTTGTGCTGTATACGCATAATTTCTCTTGACAGAATTGATTACATGATATGATTATGACGCAGTATCAACATGGCTGAAAATGTGTCGGGACACGCGAAAATCTTTCTCCCCTGAATTGCCTTTCTATAAGAGCGTGTGGGCGAGTATATTATTGACCATAATTGAATTATGGTTTCCACGGGGTGGCCACACAGCTGATAACTGCTGATGTTCATCATACTCATTTCCAAGAAGAGCTTAGGTACACTAGAATCAATTATATCTCAAACCACACAGTACATATCCCTTTAACCATCACTCAAACTGAACTGCATATGCCCCATGGTATTTTTTTAATACGATAATTTGTTTGAAGTGATTTTCTTAAGATAAAAGGTAAAGCGCGCACTGAAGGCTTAAGTCCATATAGGCCTACTGGATCCCCTCCCCCCTCAAAAATTAAACAAAGAAGAAGATATAACACTTTCAACAGATAAGTAGGACACCAAACTGACGTACGAAACGTAATGCGACACGTGAAATGTCTTCAAACACACTGTCCTGAAAAGGCCAATTATTAGTCGCAATCAATGTAAACCCCAACAAATCAGTTGGTAAGACGTTTTTATTTATGTCATCTCAATAGAATGAAGCGTTACGTAGTATGTGTAGCGTCGTGTCATGAACAGAACATGTGCACAATGCTCCATGATCATTATTTCAGAGCTCATACTGTAAGAGCGAACTGAATATAAACAAGATGAATGGTATAGGTTCAATATGATAATCAACAGCAATACCACATTACATATAATTGCAAACTACCAGTTTGCATTTTTTTTCTGTGCCTCATTAGTTTCCTCTGATTCTAGTGAATATTGAGTAAATACCCGCTGTCATGTTTGTTTTCTTGCACCATTTTATCTTCACAGACATCCGGTGACGAAATTGGTGGATTTTTCTGCACTTGAAGCACTTCACTTCTGACGATTGTGGCTGTAAGTGGCGTTACGCACTTCTTATCTCTGAGCGTTCCCACCCATGGTTAAAGGCATGGGATATGACGATGGACGAGAAAGACTCTTGTGTAGTGACGTCATCATTACGATTTTAGCGCGTTCATTTGTTATCACTTCATATGAGTGGCGGGAGACTGGTATTCGTGCACGCTTCACGAAAGCACAGAACGATCGGCCTTGTTTCGTTCGTTCGTTCGTTCCTTGTGTATTTCTGACTGTTTCCGCATCGGAAAACAAACGGAACTTCTGGGGATGTTCACGGCTCAGCGTATGTAGAGTAGAGTTATGACAGCACTGAGGTAGACATTCATGGCGGCACGTGTTTTTTTTTGTTTTGTTTTTTTTTTTTTAAGGCACGAGTATCTTGTACCATTAGCTATTTTCACAACTGTTGAAAAGACTGGTCATAGTTTGTTAACCATGCTGCATGCATTAGCGGCGCGAGTCATTTCACTGACGGAGTTTCTTCAGTGGAAGTTGAGACTGGGTTCATTCTTTAGTAGCAATCGACGACCAGTTCACGGTTTTTGGTTGCGACTTGATGATGGTTGTTGTCTTCGATCCGAAATCATTGATGGATAACCCATCCAGGCCGAAGATGTACAGTTTGAATATATGATTAAGACGATCATGGTAATAAAAAAAAAATACAAAACATATTCACGTGATAATTCATACATGCGTTGCCTTTCATACCAACAAGGTCAAACAATGTTTACTCTTTTGTCCAACCTTCCTAAGATGCCTTCGTTGAATTAAAACGGCAGTGAATCGATCGGTGATTCTACAGATTCTTCAATAAATTCTAAAGATATGAAAATCGCGAATGACCAAACTTAGTCTATTGTCTGAGAAGGAATGTCTTTTCGAAATTTTTGATATAAAGATTTAACGGGAATTCCGCCATGGGCCATTTCGAGTCCTACCAAATCTTAGTGGAAAAAAATTTTGCATTCTTCGTTTGGACTCATTCGCGTAATTCCATGTACATTGTTCATCTTTTAGTGTAAGACACGTCGCCAGTATACTAATAGTATATTGGTGTGACGTATGTAAATAATTAAGCAACGTATTGATAAGAGAACTTTTGTATGAAAAAAAAAGAAACAGTTTCGCTTGTCACAAAGTTGATTTTTTATCAGACTTTTCTACAACATGTATTACATTGCGTATGGTAAGTAAGAAGGCATGCCAGTTTCTTGGTTGTAAATAGATTTAGGTGTTACTCACGGTTCATTAATATTTTATGGTGCTTGATATAAATGTTGCCACTGGTTTTTGAGCTCTCTCTTGTATAAGGTCGTTTTACTTAAGATCAAAACTTTCAAGTCTTAACGTGCTGCTACTTCGCGTGTCCGTATGGAACCACCGCAACGGTGAAAAGGAAACATAAACCACTTTATTCTGTATGTAAAGAATTTGTTTTTCTTTGAGTGTTTGATAACATGGCTCTGATCAGAACCATGTTATGATTTCATCTGATTTTGATCTGATGCTGTTCTTTCCTTTCCTTATTAGCTTATTAATATCACAAACATTTCTTACATTAGCTTGTAGTCAAGTCAAATTTAAGTGTTTAATGAATTGTTATGTGATTACACTCTCTTAAGCGTTTAGATAAGTCTGTCCATTTTTTTATATATTTTATTACAAATTGTCAGTAATCGATATTTTGAAGGCAGAATTATTTATTGTCAGTTTCACTAGTATGTAAATATGAATATGTGCAATATCTATGTGAAAATGTGAAAAAAATTATTTTGTTACCATTCCCTGTACATATTTCGATTTATACGGATTGATATTGGAATATCTATATGACTTTTAGTTTTCATCGTTACCATTAAGATAAGGCGTAATGTGAAGGTGGTTCGAGCAGTCGCTGATATTGGTGATATGATAAACACAATGTGATCGTATGCTGTCATGAAAAAAAAAACACGTCATTTTCGAGATAAATATTTGTTTACGCAGTTCTCATGCAGAAAAAAAAACCACCAACATGTGTCTTATTTGTTTCTTATATGTGTGATTACGTTGTACGTGGGAGCTGGGCTTGGCAAAAAGGAACAAACAAACATAACACAGACAAAACAAGACAAACAAAAAAACAACAACACGACCCATTGAACAAACGTGTTCGTCCCCGTGGAGACATCAATGATTATGTAACGAATCAAGCTTCTCCAACTTCCCTTTGTTGTGAAAATTCACGTTCACGGTCACCAATAAAATCGTAATTGTATACAGGCGTTGGAGGGGAAAACCAGAATGTATCACCTGTAGGGCGCTAAAAACTAGTGAGGGATGTTTTAAGTAGCGAAGATAACTTCAAGGACTTAATAATCTCACCAACGTTGCATTTAAGAACATTCTGTATATTCCCGTCAGCATAAGTCGGTCAAATAAATGGTTTAATCAAAGTATTTTCAGAGTAATGCAAGTCCTTGACCTAAAATATCTGTGGTAGGCATTTCCAAATCATCACCACCAACTTCACTGCATGCAAAGTACAGCTTTTGCGTCTCATGCGCGCAGTGCGTACAAATTAGTACCTGATTTTTTTATGCTCTTACATCCCAAACCACTGGAAATTGTTCCATATTTACCTATTCCCAGAAGCTGCACGTTTCGACAATACTTTAGACTGCATGCTGTTGCACATGAATATAATAATTATATATATATATATATATATATATATATATATATAGCGAAAACTTTGAGAAAAGAAAATGGGTTTTCATTGGGATTCGAACCAGAGACCTCCGGATTACTAAACCGGTGCTCTACCGACTGAGCTATTGAAAGCCCTATATGTAAACCTATAAAGCTCAGTCGGTAGAGCGCCGGTCTAGTAATCCGGAGGTCTCGGCTTCGAATCCCGATGAAAACCCATTTTCTTTGCTCAAAGTTTTCGCTATTTATCATTACAATTGTTTCTGGTCAGTTTTTCCTTCCTTGTTTCAAAATATATATATATATATCTCAAATATATATATACATGTACAAAAATGTGTGTGTGTGTGTGTGTGTGTGTGTGTGTATGTGTAGAAATTGTAGACATGCACTTGGAGATAAAGAGAAAAGACAAAACGGTGGCAATCATAATGTTTGTCTCCGCGAGTGGGCTCATAATATGAACGATATGCTGGACAAGAGAGGGCGCTAAAGCAAATATTTTGTGATGGACAGGTTGACTATTTATATCAAATCACAATGACGACATGAACAGTTAAAGGCAGGTAAAATACAGCTTGTTAAATCATGCATTTATCCATATAGCAATAAGGACAATGATGACAATCTATCATCTATTATTACATCATTCTTGTGTTATATTACAATACCCAACTGAATAAGTAACTATCTTAATATAAGAAATTAGAAATTATGTATACATCTACACATCTACATAATCATTTATTGAGATTATGTATAAATCATGAATATAATACATGTATATATATATATATATATATATATATATATATATATATATATATATATATATATATATATGTATATATATATATACATATATATATATATATATATATATATATATATATATATATATATATATATATATATATATATATATATATTGACAGCAAATCTTGCACATATAGACGTGGCTGGTGTTGGGTAGCACCCCTTTAATCATCGAGCTTCCGGGCGAAAAGCCCTTCTTCAGGATCTATACAGTCAATGACAACAACGTATAAATAACCGACCATAACCTTCACGCAGACAACACTACAAGACCACACTCAGCACCAACACAGTAAGTTTTGTTTTGAGATTGTATTTAGTAATAGTATGCTGATTTGTTTTTTGTTATAAAATGTGCTGAATTGAGGTATGTTTTATGTTGAGTATATTTTGAAATGTATAGTATATGAGGCTAGTTGAGTTTAGTATGATTTTATACCTAGGTTGATTTTATTTATACGTTGTTGTCATTGACTGTATAGATCCTGAAGAAGGGCTTTTCGCCCGAAAGCTCGATGATTAAAGGGGTGCTACCCAACACCAGCCACGTCTATATGTGCAAGATTTGCTGTCAATAGATTTACTGTTCTTGCACCGCCCCGCCATGTTGTGGTTAAGTCCTTTGATGTCAGTATATATATATATATATATATATATATATATATATATATATATATATATATATATATGTATATCTGTGTGTGTATGTGTGTCTGCGTGTGTACCCCTGCATATAAATATGCAGTAAACTCTTTTTGATAACACTTTTAAGGAGTTTGCCATTCATTTTGGGGCAGTTCTTGTCTTTGTCTTTGCTTTTTATTGTAATCAGTAAGAAGCTGCAATTGGCTTGTCGCATCCGAAATGCCTAGAAGGAGTGGCATTATATCTTATTCTCGGTCCATACTTTCTGATTACTTGCTTTGTGACATATAACACTGCCTTTAGACTGTTAATACGTGAAAAAAAAAAGGATTTTTATGTAGTAAGGAAGTGACATACTTCTTGTTGCAAGGAATTGATTTACTTTTCACACTGTGATATTCGTCAATGTAAAACATATTATTTCCCAAACAGCTGAATTTGCGTCTGAGCCAAGGTGATCGATCCATGTTGTACGCACAAAAGTACGCTTTCATAAATTTTCTTTTTAGGGGGTTTACTAAAAATTACAGTCCTCATGATAACATCACAGATGAAATCAGTTTAAAAAAAAATAAATATTATTCATGAGAAAACATTTGATCAAGATCAATACCGACCAAAAATGTTTCCTGGAAAACAAAAGAGAATATGCTTTTGCTCAGTAATCATCTGCCTATAATGCTTGCTGTTTGTGTACGGTATACTTATTTTTTGCCTTTTTTTCTCAGCCATGTAACACGTATATCATGTAGTTGTGAACTGTCTGTCGTGTTGTTGTTTAGTTTGTGTGTATGTCTGCATTTACGTCTATTTCGCTTTTATTTTTGGATGATTTACTCACAATATACAAGATTATTGATTTTCACTCCCCATATGAAGTATAGTGAAAGACTACTAAAGTTAATTGTTCCGTTGAGGTTCATTATGACGTCTGGTCTGCAACATGCGTGCATTGAGCTGTTGCTACGTCAGTCAAGCCTTGGGCAAGCGAGTAGATATCAGTAATAATATAAATACATATGAATAATGTATTAGCGAACCGGTAACTGTGGTGCTAATTATGTTGGGGTTTTTTTTACACATTTTATCCTTCTCTCTCTCTCTCTCTCTCTCTCTCTCCCTCTCTTTCTCCCTCTATGTTTTTCATTATATTTCTATGTAGACTTAATAACTGCTTCATCACTTTGTCAACTGAAAGTGTATCCTTACCTCACATCGGTTTTGAATTATTTTGTAGGTGGGGATGAAAAAAAAAAGATTATTCATGAGAAAGTCGAAACGTACTGATTTGAAACCACTGGGAAGAAGATGAAATGTTGTAGACACTGATAGATGTGTGATACTGATGCAAGAGCTAGTTTTCCCCCAGGCATATATCCGGAACGTAAGCACGCCCTCTATAGGACGCTAGCCAATACATCATTCCACATCGTCTATTGTTGTTGTTATTGTGTGTTTTTTAGCAACCACTCTAGCTCATGTTCCGTGAAGAGGTTCAGGCTTGGGGTGACCCTTTAACCCTTTCTCTGCCAATGAGTCAAATATGCACAGATTTTACACATATACCCATGGGCAGGAAATCAATGTATAGTACGCAGAAGGTTAACAGCTAAATCCTTGCGCGGAAGTCTTGACAGGGACAGACTCTGAATGAACGAACCGTTTTTTTATTTGCATGGTTTATGACAAACATTGGGGCATGTAGTAAATTCTATCGACAAGTGGCATTGCCCTCTGTTTATTTTCATCTTTACCGTCTCTCTATTAACAGAATAATGGCACTGCTTGTCAAACAAAAGCTCTTGAGAAAACTATTTTACATTTGACGTTTGCAAATATCAAAGTAATTCATACAGACAGATAACTACCAAACCGATTTATTATATTGTGTGATGTTCAAATACTTGACTGTCAGTATTTATGTCACATGGCATCATTGATTGCGGGTAGTTTGAAGAGAGTGAACTAACATGACTAATATGAATTAGTTATATAAACACGTTGAACATCAAATCTCTTCTCTAATCCACCAAGAACTTTCGGTACGTGACCAATAAAACATTTTGATATCCAGTGTCACTTAGCATATTATATTGTACTATGTCTGAGCAGTCTGAGCTTATTCACATCACGAGACAATGTCACGCCAGCACATGCAAAGAAAATTGAATACGTTTCTGAGACCAATCCGCTAAAAGGTCTAACGTCTCATTAATCACGAAAAAAACACATACCACAGTTTAGGATTAACTGGCAGAACAAGCAGACAAGTGTTAACGATATTCAACTCACCTGCACTTAAAGTGGAAGTCTCCATGTTATTTTTATCGTTGTTGTTGTTGTTGTTGCTGCTGCTGCTGTTGCTGTTGCTGCTGCTGCTGCTGTTGTTGTTGTTGTTGTTGTTGTTGTTGTTGTTGTTGTTGTTGTTGTTACAAAATCAGGCCATACCCAAATATTCATATAACAAAAACATTTTTTTCGGGGGAAAGTCGTCCAGCAAATATTTATAACAAGGCTCGACAGGACCGGTGGCCCGGTGGCCCGGTGGCCCGGGGTCACCAGAAATAGATGTCGGGACACCACTTTTTAAGAAAAGATATGTTTTGATGGCCCGCATTATATAAAAAAAAGTGAGTTGATGATGTCATCGCTCTACACTTTTCTGGACGACTTGCACACGAATTTTGACTGAATTCCTTTTGTCAAGATGAACGTTAAAAAAGAAAAGAACATGTATACTATGTATCAAATTATTTAATGTGCTAGTGACCTTGTAATTATAAAGTTTTCCTTTTCCAGTATGCGGAAGTGGTTACTTGTAAAGCTGCTTAATCCATGACAAATAGCGTCGTTATAAAAGAAAAGAAAATCTAAAAGTTGTGAAGTGAATCGATTCTGCTCGTAATTGAATTGAATCTTATATCGTTCTTTCGATGGAATATTTAAACTTCAGATTCATTTGGTGCCCATCCTATTACCAAAAAAAAAAAAAAATGTGTTCTCTTTGTTTTAATTTACTCATCTAATTTGCCAGGGGGACTATATTTCATAGTGGAGTTTTTGCCTTTAAAAGAAGGATAGATGGCAGCGTGCAATTAGCTGATTACTCAGGATGGGACTACCTCATCACCGTGCCATTGATTGTGGCTATTAAAAGTCAGCGCCCTCACCCGTTTCAGTGCAAAAAGGCACCACAGCGGGCAGTGCATGGCTCAATTCATCATCACAATCATACCTTGGCTGGTGGTATACTGACACTTCCTATGGTCCTTTCGTCGCACTCTCCTGTCATATATATATCTTGGCGTACACATTACATGGACTTTTTTTCATTAATTCATTCATTTATCTGTTTTCTTATTGCCAAGTTATGTAGCTACAATGTTTCTACAAAAAGTGCATAGATCAACATTACAATGTACAATAAATGAACTTTATGACTTGGCAAAGGTAATTAAAAAGTGGAATTTTAAAAATAAAAAGTAGAATTACAAAACTCAATTACACGAACTTACTGTGAGAAGAAACCTAACCAGTTCTAAACAAACACTCTAGACAAATCTCAACACTAAGTGTTGTTATGTAGAAAAGAAAGAAGATAGAGAGAAAGAGAGAGAGAGAGAGAGAGAGAGAGCACTTGATTAAGTTATCTTCAGTGTGTCATCTTATCTATGCATTTTCTATTTTTAAGTTTTGATTGTTACAAAACGAAAGTAAACCTGCTATACCAGTTAATGACTAAAAAGCAAATATCTTTCATCTTCAAGTCCTTATCGATAGATCGACCGGAGGAATAATTCATGTCTTTTAGAAATGAAACGAAAATCTGACAAAAATAATTTCCAGATAACCAAGGTATACAAAAATATAACGCGAAATTGCGAGAAAGTGAATACCCCCTCCCCCTCCCCCCCCCCCCCAAAAAAGGGGGGGGGGGAGATCTGTGTCACTAATATTCATGGAAAGTCAAGGTTTCCAGCAAGTATAAATCAAAGAATAGGCTTATTTCTTTTATTAGGATGTCCGCAACGATGTTTAAATATCACTTCTTTAATGTGTGCTTAACATATGAATTCTATTCCATTTATTCATTTGTTTATATTGATACAATACACGTAGTAAGTATATTCCAGCCTTAACTGCTAAGTTTGGCTTACTGCATAGACTTCAACACACTTTATATCAGGTGAGCCCAGCAGAGCGTAGCCGGCTACCACGGTAACCGAGGAGTAACGCTGCAAGATGAGGTCATTTATCGTCATGTCACCTTGGAAACGGTTTACAGGAATGGCAAACGAGTCGACCCATCAGGTAAATTAAAAATCATGGCCAAATGATTTCATTGAATTCGCGAACCCCACAGTATCATGCCCATATTGATTTCTTTCCCGCCACAGAGTGATCACAGCTTCAGTATGAATAGATAGCAAAACGAAACCATTTTTTATCAAAACGAAAGTGAGGAAAACACAAACGAGCATTTTCCCCAGTGAATACCACCAGATATTTCTTATCCCAGCAGCCATCACTGAGAACTGTGGAGGACACTAAGCTTGAATGAAAGCTAGACAATATCACTTGTATCGAGGGGATTATGATGTTACAATAACGATGCATATCTAGCACGGTAGAATGACAAATCTAATCGGTGTAGAAGAGAGGTTGTTGGGAGAAAACGAAACCAAGCAGCATGTGTAAAGGTCTTCCAATGCTGGTTCGTTTACGCTATTTGTTGGGCAGTTGAAACTTTTCCTCGTGGAAGGAGGCATACTGGAGAAACCTGGTGTCGCAGGCTAAATTTTGGCATGAAGTTTTGGATCGTTTTCAGTCATCGAATGCGTAAAAGGTGCAGATTTTGATATTAAGTATGGTGGCATTCACGACGTGCGTCAGCCACATGCGCGTTGTGACGCTGAACGAATGCTGCAGTGTTGTATTATTCTACGTCGCGAGGAACCGTTTGCGTCTGCGCAAATATATTGGACAGCAAGCGAAATACACGTGGAGAAACACGATTACAGGTCTGCACAGAAATCGATGTAGATACATTCCGACATCAGTCAGTTTGCGATCTGATTTAATCACTACAGAGGATGAGTAGAAAGGGACAGACGATCACTCAAGCCGATATTACCGAGAGCGGACTGTTTTGGGTCATGCTTCTTACCTCATCTTTACTGGGTTGTGCTTGTCACACCAGCAATAATGAAATAAAATAGAAAATATAAATTCTCCAACGATATTTGAAAGCAAGTTAAGGTAATCCTCTGCAAACTCAAATTTGCGTCGTGACTTTGTTCACATGATTGCGGTGATTGCTTAGCAAGCTGATGTGAGCTCACGATTCGTGTATGAATGGGAAGTTTTCTTCTAGTCTGGACTGAACTCAAGCAACTGTTGGTGGAAAGGTCTTCTCCCTTGGACGGTGGCGACCTCGCCAGTTTGATAAGATGGGATCTGGTAGCAGTTCACACGGGTCTGCCTCCAGCCGGCGGAGCGTCGGGAGCAACGAGAGTAGGACGACAAATCCAGTCGCCCCTGTCTCCATTACTGTCACCGTCACCGACGAGACCGGCCTGAGACCGAGTCATGAATGGACCGACAAATACTTCAGCAACCTGCCCGCCAGCGATCCCTACAGCGACGACGATCTCGAGACTGTGCTCGACGATGATATGGACGCTCGTTCCGTGGTAGGGGAAGAAATGGGGGCTTCCCCCGTGATCCCAACAAAGATGCTGCACGCACACATGGCAAAGCCATTCCACTCTAAACTCCAACCATTGCAAATACATGGAGTAGATTTTCACGTGAGTATAATCCACTGTCTTTCCTTTCGAAGAATCATTCGAAGCTAATTTTAAAGGCAGAGTTTCTCCCTTTTGCACAAGTGAACGTATAACAATGTATAATCGGGCTTGAAAGTGTTGGATAGGCGCTTTAAGGATCTATGGCAACAGAGTGTGTACCGCACATGCCACAGGTTAATGATTTATTCATAGACTCTCCACGGTGCATGTCGTGTGCGTTGCGATATGGAATCTGCCATTTGCTGCCTAGCTTGCACGATTTAATTGCATCATATCCATAACATCGTATGTAGATTAACATATTCGTTCGCCCCCCCCCCCCATGAGTACAAGCAGGGAGGTGATCTCCCTGGTACAAGAGAAGAGCTAAGCAATCTGTAGTGAAGAGTCACTTCGGAGCTTCCCCGGATATACTTACATGAATTAAATACATTCGAGATATCGTCATATTATCTTTTTTTTTCTGGTCAGAACATTAATGTTAACACTGCTTTTCAAAGAGGGTTTTGTGTTGCCTTTGTAGGTACCCTCAACAACGTGAGGTACCCATTCTTACTATTGGGCCAAAGGGTACATAGTAGATAATAACGCATCATCCAAGGCTGTAAGCAACTGACATGATGCGCCCTTAGATCCTCCTACACGAAAGTCTGGACTCTTCTCCGCTTTTCCAAGAATGCCCCCTATATCAAGTCTTGAATTGGTATGCTGACTCCACGTCGCGAGAGCAGACATATAGTAGCTACATATTCTTCAATTTAGCCCGTATTCACATTCATACATGTATATAATGCTCTCATCCTTCCCGCCAGTCCCCTCCCCCTCCCCTATACAGACGAATTTTCCAATTTCTTTTGCTGAATCGAGATTTTCCTTACGCTATGACATTGACAGAAAACACGCGGCTCATCAGGAGATGGATAATTATGATAAACACGGTGAAGGGTAGACTTGAGGGTAAGGCAGCGCAAACGATTCTCGCAATCAATTGCTAGTGTGTCTTCTGGCCCTTCTGTATCTATGACAACCGGCTTACGCTTACATCATACATACACGATTTTCCAAATGGCAGACGAAATGAAGAGCTGCACATAACATTAACTTGCTTTCATCCGAGTCAAGGGCAGGTGCAGTATGAAATCGAACGTCGAAGCAAATCACCATCCATGAATTAGATTTCACTGAGTTACGAATGACTGATAAATGGGAACGGATATAATGTTTGATGCGTGGTGTAACAGCTTTATGCACTCATAGGGCTGCTTGTTGACTTTTTTCCCGGTCCCTGACTTTCTCTTCTAGTAAACTATAGGTATGTTTTAAAGACCCGAAGAAGGTGGAAAAACTGGCCCTTGTGAATGTTAACTGTAAACCTCGATGATGATGCGCATTGCATCTTTCATGAGCTTAACTTTGAATTAATGAGAAAATAGAATGTAATATTCAAAGGAATTGCTGCCAGAGTGAATAGGTTTGTGAGCCAACATTTGAAATTGTCGACAGCTGTATAATTGCAAACAATAAGCAGGAATTTTAGGAGAGAACCAGCATAGGGACGAGTGTTGTGGTAAATATTTTAAATCAGTGTCTTCTTGAAATAAAGGTGTTAACTTCGGAGGCACTGAAGAACAGATGCGATTCTTGAGCAGTAGTGTGGATAGATACAAATCAGTGATATCATTTCGAGAGACGGACTCGACTTAAAGGTACACGGACCCAGCATCCGAAAGAGGGCGCTGTTGAACGGCATGACGATTACCGCCATCTTCATTACGACGATCGACGATGTAAAGCTAGCTATCTGCCGCGGTTATCTGTCAATCAAAGTAGATAAAGTGTTTTCACGCAAGTTTCCACGAATATCTTGCAAGAAAACTTTATCTTTGAAGGATCCGTAAGTAGTAGGCGGAACCAGTCAGGAACAATGGCCGAATAAAGAGCCGAGCTGAGATTCGCATTATTTCGAACATTTTCTACATTACTCATAACAATCGGGTTTATACGGATTTCTGGAACATGGTAGACGCAAAAGCGTGGATCCATGCAACAGCGCCATATGGAATCCTGGGCCTGTGTCCTTTTAACTTTAATTGATAGTTCTCTCTTTGATCGGAAGTGTTCATTTTAAATGTTTAATGTTAAAAACGATTAAAGACACAAAGTAAAACGATTCAACAGCACGTCGAGTTTTCATTGGCTAATATTTATTCATGAACAGCTGGACACTAACCAGCCTGAGCATCACACGGAAAGCTACGAGAACCAGAACCTGGTGATCAGACGAGCGCAGGATTTCAAACTTACCGTACGGACGAGCAGGAAATACGTTCCAGAGCGAGAAACGTTGTACATGCGATTTGCCGCCATGTGTGAGTGTAGTTGTTGAAGTGAATGAAATGGATTCCGTTTAATAACCATAGGTCAAAACAAATATTGAGCAGTTCGTTATGTATAATTATTGATGCGTACGTTTGGTTGTCATTAGTTTGTTTATACATCTGTGTAAGTTGATTTGTTAAATAGAATAGACATGATTCCCGCTCACATGACATCGCCCTTTAGTTGAACACATAGGTTGGTTCGTGAGTAAAGTGTTTATAACGACAATCAAAACGTGTTTGTTGTCTGGTGTATGGTCGTTTATCGTTTTTGTCATTATATTATTTTTAAAAAATGCGCAAATGTTCTTAATCATTCTCGTTTTTGAAATCTCAGCAAAACACCCTCGACAGTCAAACGGGACTCTTATTCTGCTACCGATCCATGACAGTGATCAATCCAACGGCTGGTCCATCACGCTAGAATCGTCGGATGACGGCAGTGTTCGAGTCATCGTCTGCACAGCAGTGACTTCAATCATAGGACCATTCAGTCTAACAGTCGTCATCAAGAACAACCGCACTGGACTCCAGAGAGAGTTCAAGGAAGCGGAGCCAATCTATCTCCTCTTTAATCCCTGGTGCAGAAGGGATCCAGTGTACATGGAAAACGAGGAGGAGAGACGGGAGTATGTGCTGGAAGACCAAGGGGAGATTTGGAAGGGGAACTACCGATGCCCGCTCTCTCAGAAGTGGAATTTTGGACATTTGGACAAGGACGTGGTCGACACGGTATTCGGGCTTCTTCACGACTACGTGCGAGTCGATGATCGAGGGAATCCCGTGAAGGTCGCGCGAATCCTGCCGGCTGTGCTAAATGCAGCGGGTCGCCTGCCCGGCGGCGTCCTCGCGGGCAGCTGGGACAGCAAGTACGCCGGCGGGATGGCGCCGACGCAGTGGCAAGGAAGCGTCAAGATTCTGGAGGAGTATCGGAGAACGAAGCAACCGGTCAAGTTCGGCCAGTGCTGGGTGTTCGCCGGACTCTTCACCACCGTGTTTCGATGCATGGGGATCCCCGCACGCTGCATCACGAATTATTCCTCCGCCCACGACTCCGACGACTCCATGGTGATCGACAAGTTCGTGGACGACAACGGGGTGGACATTCGGGGCGGGGATTCGGTGTGGCTCTACCACGTGTGGAACGAGGCGTGGATGACTCGCCCAGATCTGGACCCCGGGTTCGATGGGTGGCAGGCCGTAGACGTGACTCCTCAAGATACCAGCGAAGGTCTGTTTTTTGTTCCTTGAATTTATGAAAAAAACAAACAAAAACAAAAACAAATCAGCTTTGTTCAGTTGATCAAACTCTGTATGTGCTGGTGTAATTTTGGAGCTTGCAAATGTTGCTTGAACTGTCTTAATGATTAATTCTTCCACTATTCGTGAACATGAATGGGAAATCTAATTCTCAGAAAACCGTATGGACCAGAAATCATTGATTGACTCCCACTCCTCCCCGAAAAAGAGAAGTCTGATTCTAAGAAAACCGAGCTGTTCAAGTATAGTTTTTCGTTTATGGAGAGGGGAACAATTCAATTATTACTATTGTGGAGATCTTTTGAAGGCACCTATTTATTCTTTAAGCATTTAGATTTCGTTACCAGCCTTCCCAAGGCTAAATGCAATACCCTTCTTCACAAAGATTAATATGCAGAAGATAACATGACAAACTAGGGCACAAGATGACCATGACATAAGCATGTAGAATAGAGGACAAAGAATACAGCAGAAGTGGAGGTCTCTCATAGAGGAAATTATAACGAGACATTAAGACTTAATTCAGTCTTGGAGTTTAACTCTTTCAGTGCCATACGAAGTCTTTTTCACACAGGATCCATGTGGCTTTTTGATAAGAAAGCCCATGTTGAGTAAACGAGTGAGATTTGAGAGTGGATGTCTATCCACTTTTTCGATCCTTTCCACACAAGGCATATATCAGTGCGGTCCGGCTCCAGTAGCAGCAATCAAACGGGGATCTGTCAACCAAGGCCATGAAACAAGGTATCGGTTTTTTGTTACCACTGATGTCTTCCTTGATATTTCCATCTTGCTGTTCCTCTAGTTGAAATCTTTGTTTCACTCCAGATAAACTATTAGAAACTGTTTTTTTTTTTGCTTTGTCCTTTTTTTTTCTCTTCTGTAAAATTATGAAGTAGATTTTGATACTCATGCTTTCCACAAAATATCTCGTTTTAACGTGAAAAGCTTGATTAGATGTTTCGTGTAGGCATAATGTATAATGCTTACAGGAGTGAAAACAACACGTAACACTATTGCATGCCGACCACTAAGAAGTGGCAAAGATACGCCGTAACTTTTTCCTCGGCCATGTCTTTATCAAAAGTTGATTTTTTTTTTTTCAAGGTTATGTATATTATCCATGTATGCCGCTACCCAGTCAGCCTGCCAGTGGCGTATCTAGGGAAAACGGCGCCAGGGGCAAGCGCGAAAATTGCGCCCCTAATTTCTGAAAAAGTGTTCAACCCAAACCCCATCCCAGTAGGGACTTTAAAAAAAGTCCACATGATATGCTTTTTCAAGCACTTAAAAGGGGTCCTTTTGAGGGTGATTTAAATGTAATAAATTTTGATAAATTTTGGCGAGCGAGCGCAGCGAGCGAGCCGAAAATTTTTGCATTTCAGCTTACAAAACATGAAATTCTTGTCAATTTTTGCTTGTTAAATCTTACAATTCTAATCAAGATATAGTAACGGCCTTATAGATAACGATTTATACCAACAAACTGAGAACTTGAAAAAATACTGTAAATTAATATGCGCGAGTGAGTCGAAATTTGTATATTTCCGCGTCATTATCACGTTTTGTTCTTATCTCTTTCTTTTTTTTTGATAAATTTTGGCGAGCGCAGAGAGAGAGCCGAAAATTGTTTGCATTTCAGCTTACAAAACATGGAATTCTTTTCATTTTTTGCTTGTTAAATCTTACAATTCTAATCAAGATATAGTAATGGTCTTATAGATAACGATCTATACCAACAAACTGAGAACTTGAAAAAATACTGTAAATTAGTAAATTAGTACGATACGATTTATAGCAATAAACTGAGGACTTGAAAAAATACTCTAAATTAGTACGCGCGAGTGAGCCGAAATTTGTATATTTCCGCGTCATCATCACGTTTTTCTTCCTATCTTTATATATATATATATATATATATATATATATATATATATTGGCGAGCGAGCGCAGCGAGCGAGCCGAAAATTTTGTATTTCAGCTTACAAAGCATGGAATTCTTGTCATTTTTTGCTTATTAAATCCTACAATTCTAATTAACATAACACCTGTAGTGACGGCCTTGTAGATAACGATTTAAACCAATGAACTGATTACTTGAAGAAATACTCCAAATTAGTACGCGCGAGTGAGCAGAAATTTTTGTATTTCCGCGTCATCATTACGTTTTGTTCTTATCTTGTTTGATTTGCTTTTTCGCTGCCCCCCTACCCCCCCCCCCCCCCCCCCCCGTTCGGGAGAGATTTTTTTTCTTTTCCTTTTTTTTTCTTCTTCTTTGTTTTTTTTTTCTCGTGTTTTCGTTTTTTGCTCCCCCAAGGAGTGGCGCCCGGGGCACGTGCCCCCCTTGCCCCCCCCCCCCCGCCTAGATACGCCACTGCGTCGCTACCAGAAGCTAGGTCCCTTGGGATGCTACAGGATGTTTATCGCTTTAGTTAACTTACTAGTAAGCCTCCATAATTGATGTAATTACGTTTTGTCTTTCATATGTTTTCTTTGCCATTGCAATGATCAGGTTCATGTTTGCAGAGCTAAATGCCGACCGTGTGACGTGGATGGTCAAGCCAGATAAACACCACCGGAACAATCCCGAATCAGCCGGCTACGAACTGGTCGACGTCGAGAAGAATGCCGTCGGGAAGTTGTTGTGTACCAAGGCCGTTGGGTCTGACGAGTTTCAAGATGTAACCATGGATTATAAATACTCTGCAGGTTTGACTCTCTCTTTTTTTTTTTTTGAACACACATTGAACAACCCAGGCACATGATAATTTTAGAAGTTTTGTGGTATATATTTACGTAAGTATAATATGTGACAAGGTTTTCTTTTGATCGTTCGGGGTATCGTTATGATTATCGGGGATCGTTCGGGGCAACGTATATCTAACGACTTTTCAATTCACTTGCGCTTTATTTCCGTACAACAAAAGGTTGATGCAAAATCAAGGCATTCAATAAATCATATTGTTAACAATTTTGTACGAAATACAATCCTCAAAGTTTTAAGTAATACAACTTGAAATAGACGAAGGAATAGAAACAATGCATGCTTTCCGACGGGGATAAAATGAAAAGATATTATATATAACGATGGAAAAGAGTGAATAATCTATTGCTAAGCGGCGCTTGTAATACTCAGATCACTCGAAAATCAATTTGCTAACATCATCGAAATTCATGTATGTATAGATTAAGCATTTTGCATGATATCCATAATGTCCTGTATGGAATTTACATTCTTTCAATATCATCTTTAGCAAAAACCTAGCGGCGAATTTAGCTTTTGTTTTCAAGCACTTGGTGACTTCTTCGTCGAGTGACCAATGGTGGATCTCCACGCGTCGTCCATTGTAGATGGCGGTGTCCTTTGCCGTTCCTCAACTGGTACTAGGGATTATGTACAATGTAAATAAACTAGATGTTGTCCTCGTTTCGTGACGGAATCAGACCCACGATTTGCTTGAGTGCCACGCCCAAAATGATGATATAAAAAATGACAAAAATGCCGATAGAAATCTGGTGATTTTGTGAATATCTTGTTTGAAGATAATGTGGTGGTTTAACAAGCAAAGTCATTATGTTTACAAATAATGGTTAGAATGATTGAATGAACTAATCAGCACACAAGATTAAACAGTTGAATGCAGTTCATGAAAACTTGCATGCCCATTTGTCTGGAGCACCTGTAGTCAGTAATAACTAAAATTACGATCACGAATAAAAGGTTTTTCAAGCATTCAAAAAAAAAAGAGAGGAGAAAACAGTTCTTTTACCTCTGGTAAGTACCAGATAAACGTACTTTATAACGTATCATTGTGTCAACACGTTTGGATCCAAATTACCAAAGACGAGTTCTTCATATTCCAGATATTTAATTTCAAAGTTTGGATCATCACTTTGTTTCAACCACAAGCGTCCCTCAGACTTGACAGATCTGACTGTGATATCATAATACAACTTTGTTGGTACACAAAGTTATGTTTATACGCTAAACGGTAAACAGCACCATCGACCTTAGATGATCAATTAAAAAGATGACGTCACAAATGCAATTTCTCATAAGCTTTGGACAATATTATGCAAGTGTTTTGCTTCGCAGTGGGCGTAGGAACTAATCCACCTCTCATCATTCTATAGCTTGCTCTGCCCTTCTCTCATTGCAGGGTCAGGCGAGGAGAAGGCAACAGTGGAGATGGTGCTAGCTAAAGGTATGCGACGGGGGTTCTACAACGTGGAATGCCCTGATCACGACGTGGCAATATATCTCAACGACTTGAACGACGCCTACATAGGGGACTCCTTTGAGCTGAAAGCGCGGATTTCAAATCTGTCCGATGAGACAAGGACAGCCACTCTGATAGTCAGCCTACAGAGCACCCTCTACACTGGTAAGATATAGAGTCCAGGGCGTCGATACGCCTCCTATATATCCTACCCCCCCCCCTCCTCCCCCCCCCCCCCCCCCCCACACACACACACACACACCGGCTCGGTCTATATCCATAGACCAAGTATCAGTTCAATTCAGCTCAATTTAAACTTGTATTTTCACTTCTTTCAACAGAATGTAAAAAAAAGAGAACCAACGTAAATTTGACATGCGTTTTAAATGATAATACACAGGTAACAAGGAATGTTCATGTCTGTAGTCATTACAAAATGAGGCATTACTTATGCAAACATATTTAGACATTGTGTGAAAAAAAGAAATAGAGGTACTCACTCAAAAGACAGTACACAATGTTGCCGCACATCCGGAACAGAAGGTGACAGATATTGCGATATAGGCATTTGTTTCCCTTTGATATTCATTTTTCTTATTTTTTGACTAAAAAAAAAGTCCCAATATCTCTCCAAAAGTGTGTATTAGGGTCCTGTTTCATAAAACTTTGACAACTGCCACAGTGCTATGACAGATTTGCTCTCAGCCAATCAGATGCAAGGATAGCATTAACTTATAAATAACAACTATCGTAACTTGTTGTTGATAACAAGTTTTATGAAACGTGGTCCTGATCGTTGACTTTCAATGCTTCAAAAAGTGTATGTATGCTAATGTGCTAGGTCTTTTTATGCAATGTGCTCCAGGAATTATTCGGCAGGAGATCAAGAAGAAAAAGATGGTGATAAGATTGGAAGCACGTGACCTTCAAGATCACGTGCTACCTGTGCTCGTTGACGAATACGTGGACAAGATCGAAGAACAAGGTCTTCTCACCGTCTTCGTACTATTGACCATCAAGGCAAGTGAAATTCATCACTACGTTTATCATACATACATATCAATCATTAAGTGTAAATAATTATACGTATATATATATATATATATATATATATATTCATATATGGATATATGTGTGTGTGTTTGCACGTTGTACAAACATGTCTTTATCCAAGATTGATCAATTTCATGATGATCTCAAATAATTATGTAACAAAAATTTGAGACATTCACATGAAACTGTCTTGCTTTATATTAGACAGTCACTAATTACATACCGTTCAAAATTCAAAGTTCAAATATATTTTCCTTTCCATCAGTAAACAGAGATAGTTATATACAGTGTGTAAGCAGAAAATATTTGTAATAACTGCACAAACGTAAACTAACAAAGTACATGTGATAATGAGAAACAAAATGAAGGAAACATAATTACATTTTTTCTAAATATTTACATGATATGCATAGTACAAATTAATTTTATGAATCATACGCAATGATGTCCACTTTAAAATCAACTTAATCATAAAGTCAGATATCATGGCGGGATATCTCATTAACTGTGTTTCCGTATTTGCAAGAGCTGTAACTGGTTTAGGGTGGGGATAATGTGCAATGTGTGAAATAATTTGGGGGCTATGATATTGATGTGGTCTGTATGAATATTCTTTAATAAAATCTGTTTTGAAACTTGTAGTTATCAATATATATTGTTTGAAGTAGTATATTCTTTTTATCTTTTCATGTGTATAAATTATTTTCTCTTGTTCAATGTTCACGATTAACGATGATATTTTGTGTTTTGATTTAACGTTTAGTTCCTTTTAACATTGTGACTGAATATCCATTATAATTTGGGGTTTTTTTTAAATATATGGTGTTTAGATGTGTTCATAGTGAATGTGTCACAAAATCAAATCTCCATACCATGTTTTTTTAACATAATTTGGACAAATAAAGAAAATTAATGAAATGAAGACAATATCACTACTGTGAACAAAAAAACAACAACCTTATTTCAATTTCGCAAGAGAATGATGACAACAAGACTGGCAGGACTTTCTACTTTCTGGCATAAAGATACTAAATCAACCTTTATTTGTTTTCCCCATTACACCAGGAAACGGACAAAACAATATCAAAGCGTGAGGACATCAGACTCCAGATTCCTAGGCTGGAGGTCAACTCAGAGGTGACCGGGTCAGAGGTCATATTGGCAGTCGAGTTCACCAACCCTCTAGAGAAAGTGCTGACGAACTGCAGTTTTGAGGTCGAGGGGTCAAACCTTGTCAAGCCGTTCTCGGTGAAACAAGAGTGAGTAAATTTGAGCATGGACCCCACCATAGTCAGCCTTTTGTGTTAGCAGCAAGTGTGAATTATTTTGAAATCAATCATACATGAAATCACAGTCTGCCATCATATCGCTGTCTTGATACGTGTGCTAAGAATGGTAAACAGTCGGCAAAAATACTGTGGCAGACGACTGCCCTCTTTAGTTCACTTCAAAGAAATATGTATGATGTGTATGATGCGTTTTATCTTTAACTCGTTCTCTATCTCTCTCTATATATATATAAAATTATATTATCATCGTCTTTATCTTCTGCCTACCTATCTATCACTATATTTGCTGTCTGTTTATCCATTTTTATATCGATATGTTGATGTATTCAACTATTCATATATTTATCTATAATACCTATCTATATACATTGTAGGCCCTACCTATCTATCTATCTATCTACCTATCTATCTATCATTCTATCTGACAATCTACCTATACAAGCTTTTCAGTAGGTACCCTCGGCCGACAATTTTTAGTTGTCTCTACATTGACATTGTCACTTTCTTTCATTTGTTTCTCCCCCCCCCCCCGCCCCCCCCCCCCCCACACACACACAGAGACTACTAGTATAGTCATGCACCTTTATGTCGTATCCTTTAGGTTTGTGTATTTAGTTACATAAAGATCGGTAATCTCTACTTATAAATTGTCTTGCCTACTTTGCAACTGTATCATCATGAGTTATTCATTGGAGTTTTGTTTTAAATTTCGATATTTTCAGTCTGTGTCATATTCATGAAAATTCAAGTGTATAATTGTGTGAATTTAATTTGAAATTGAACTGAATTTAGATATTCACATAACGATCTCTATATACCTGTATCATTATATTTCCATCTATGTATACCACTCTAACACATTTTCTATACTCTCTCTCGATCTTGGTACCGAAAGGGACATCCCTGCTAAAGGCTCAATCTGCCGGAACATTTCCTTCAAGTCCAGGAACACGGGCTTGAAGTACATCCTCGTAGGCTTCCATTGCAGTCAACTCAAGGATGTCTCTGGGTCCGTCCTCATTCAAGTCAGGTCCCTCTAGCACACAGTCACATGATGAAGACAGCGGGCAGCCAACACAAGACGACTGTAACATTGTACAGTGTGGAGGAATCCGGGGTAGAACTTGAACTCGTTGCTACTGGAGTAAAATCCATGCAAACAAAATGTAGGAAAATAATCCTTATCATCATCGTCCGCATCGCGGTTGAAAAATCAATCCCGCCTGATCTTCTTTCTTTGTTTAAACATCGCGAAGGACCGCCCTGAGAGGTGTGTGTGTGAACGAAACGCAAAGATAAACTTGAGGTTTTAATCGCACAATGCAACGCGCCACGGTATGTCCGGAAAATCGGATGCCTGGGGTAACGTTTTGGAAACTGTTTTTCCTTTAGAGAAACTTCGCGATATTCATGATATTTGTCCAGCATAGCCTGTATGAACAAATATGGCAAATACAAAAACTGTAATTTGTGTGTGTGAATGCGGTTTACTTCGTGTAGGTCCTATGTAGTGATATCAAGAACACGAGACAAGAAGTTATTGTTTGTTTGTTTTTTATTGTTAGATTTTATTGTTTGTTTGTTTGTTTGTTCTAAAATGTATAAAATAAGTAATTATAGATGCTTCTGTCACAAAAAATTGAAACAAACACTAAATCAAGGTGTCTAGCATGTGATTTTAATCTGAACACGATTATCATTAATGTACAAATTTTAAAGCACGTCTAAGAATAACGAGAGCCATGAATACCGATTTTTTTGAATTTTACATCAATTTTTATACTTTAATTGAGAACGTTTTCCAATGTCTTGCTTTATTAGTTTCTTTCATGTCGCAGTTCAGAAATCTATGCCTAGTAGGGTTATTTAATTGCCTCGACCAAAAATAAAGATATTGTGCAGAACATCTGAGTGACTATTTGAATTTGAGAAATAATGTTAATTTCAATGCAACTTGATTTCATATTTCAAGACAATGTCAATAGTATTGTTGAATATAAGCTGGTGTCACGAAAAGTAAATAATGTCACTCATTCCCGTTACAGTTTTTATGTCAGTCTAGCAAAATCGGTGGTGAAGAACCCGTTAGAAACCATTATTGATTCCTATAATACTAGTTAATCCTTATCCCATGAAATGAAAACATATCAATTAATTACAAGTAGAAATCAAAAATCTGCTGGCCTTGTAAAACGGTCGTGTAATAGAATTACACACTCCGCACACACACATGCACACAGTGATAATGTATAAAGCTATATTACTGAACAAACATGCATGTGAAAAGGAAAAGAGTTTGTAACATATAGAGGGCTTATCCAGGTGTAGGCCTAGAGTTATGAAGATAAGAGTGGCCGAGTCAGGATTCAACATGATGATAATACTAGTAACAGACAGGGAAGTGGAGCTACACAGTTGGAAGATAGAATCTAGGAGTACCAGATGAAAATGACTCTGTCCTTTTACAATCCGTCCATGACAGGTTTAGTAAGTGAATAGATATTTGTTACCCTTTCTCTCCCTATCTCTTTCTCTCTTTCTTTTCAATTCATCTTCTTTTCTCTATTTTCTTATCCCATGAATGTTAACCTGAATGAATTAACTCATATATTGTTTCTGGTTGTATTGCCATTTAAATTGTCTGATTTACGTGTGCCTTAGTAATTTGATGACATGAGAGAAATAAAAGTCTCCCTTACAATCACATATGTGTGTGTGTACGTCATAGATTCATAATCATGCAGTCTGCCCCTTTCCCCCGAAAAGAAAAGAAGTGTTGAGACGCAGGAGTTGGTTGGAACAGAAGTGCTGAAGTTTTATTCGCCATGTTATTACGTGTCTGGTGTGCAAACCAAAGGCAATAATTCTGTAGTTCCGAGAGTAATGACAAAATTGAACTTTGATTTATTTCGAAGTTAAACCCACAATTTACACACGATTAAAATCCAAAAGGTAGATAGCAATAAAGATGTCGTGGATTTGACATACCAGAGATCAGCTTCTGTAAGTTAAGCAAAAGACCTGATGTTCCATTTAGGCTTTGGAATGACACATCTCCTCTTATCAAGTTAACGGATTGGATGAAAGAAGACAATTATACGACGGAACACAACGTGCCAAATCAGACAAACTAAGACACTCATACGAATGTGTTTCTCGACAAAGGTAATTAATAGCGCAGAATTGGTGAAAAAAGGTGATGTCATGACAACAAACTATTTTAAAGTTGACAATTATCCCTGCTTGTTTGTTTTCAATGATTTCATTTAAAACCAAACAAAGAGGGAAGCAACAGAAAAATATACTTAACATGATTATCTACAATACTCACCCAAATACTTATTAGAAAATCGGATGGTAACCCCATTGAAGCTGTGTCAATGCTTGCAACAGGCGAACTTTTGGTGATCATTTTTTTAACCATTTTAACCTCCACGAAAGTCTGATGAAAATTAATGGAGGCTATGAAAAAGTATCTGGTAACGGTGTATGTCATCAAGCCCTGTCAAAGTGCACGGTTATAAAAATATTGTTTGTGGGAATGAGTATACTATGCAACATGACGCACTACTTAAATCAATCTAGCTTTCATGTCAAAAGTTGTATACCACAGAAGCGCCACGAACACACGTCGCCAGATGAATAAAGATTTGAGAATATCGTCTACCCTATCTGGACACAATCAGAAGTACTGGAGAGAGAGGATTGAAACGCCAAAGGTCAAATAAAAACATCAAGATAATAACACTTTTTGCAAATCTTAGAATAAATTTTATTTTGACAAGTTCATTATAATATCAAAATAGGAAGTGGGTGAATCAACACACTTGTGACTCCTTGAATAAAATGTCGAATTTCTTATATCCAGCCAAAGTCGCCTGCTTCAATTTTTCAGAGCTGTAATGCATTTTTGCGTAATCTGGACAAGACACTGTCTAACAAATGGGGAGCTTAGATGCGAGGCTTGATTTCAATTAACAAATCGATTTTTTACTCAATTTTACTTTCGTTTCTGAGCGATATGTTTTGTGTATGTTTTTGTTTAACCCCTACTTTAGCAGAGCTAAGTTACATGACGCCATACACGCGTACCTTTTAACTACGTCGTAGCTTTTCTTTAACCCTTTCTTTGCTAGGTACTTTGGACAGTGTGTACAATATCTTGTGGTTTTTTATGCCAATTTGTACTGAAAGCTGCCAAGGTTAATGGGGATACAGTGATTCTTAAGTAGACGTTAACCCGAGAAGGTGAGAATACGTATATTTAGCTGCACATGTTCTTGTTTATCCTTTTGATGAAGTAATATAGGTCATGCGCCCCACCCCCTTTTTTTGTAGAGATCGGAGATTAATCGATTTGCTAAGCAGCCTTCCAAAACTACTTATTGAAAGTCTTTTCGTGGTTGGAAATGAGCTTTTATTTGATATGCAAACGAGTTCCTCGGTCAACTCTTTGGTAGCCACTGAAGCATGTCAAAGCCTACCGTTGTGAGTCAGGCGTCGTGAAAACACTCGTAGTAGCTTTTCACGTTGCCCTCAGAGATCTAGACTGTTTTGAGACATCAAGCGGACGCTTCACCGCCAATCACGTGTATCCAGTGGGACTCTAGGAAAGGTGTGTTGGTAATTTCATGATTTTCATTCATTTGGAAGTATGAGCAGTATAGCGGTCATTGTTGTTGTTGTTGTGTACGCGTTTTACAAGTTTAAGTGTTCAGCAGAGACGATTACTACTTTGCTAGACACCATGATAGCTCCTGCATGTCGTTAGCGCAGTACGCATGTGTTTTTAGTTGTTTTGTTTACATCGCATTCGTTCGATCCTAAGTTCAAGGTTGCTATAGTTGCTATTATATATAAAAAGTAATTTTGTATGAGCAACAGAGTTATTACGTGTATCAGTCTGCATAATTACTTAGGCCTACTCAACACTTAACGCAATTAGCTTTGCATTAGGACAATTTACAACGTTATTGCGGCCTCAAAAGATTGCATTGACCAGCAACGTTTCTACTGAACACAACTTACATGCTGTGGGACACTTGTAAGGCTCCTGACGCGACAAACATAGAAGTCTCTACAAACACAGGGGGTTTTAATCCTGTACCCTTGGACAATTCATTTCACGTACAATGTCTCCCTTGACCAAAACAGGGACATAATGTGAACGTGAACTGACAGCGATGGGTTGTTGATTAAAGGGATCGTACAGTTTTGGTTGAGACCAAATTTCAGGTTTCTAACATTTTTTGGTGAGATCATGAGAGACCTCTTATGAAACATGAAAGAACATGTAACTCTATGAGAAATTCACTGTTTATTTGATGAAAATTGGTTTTGAAATGGCTGAGATATCCAAAAAGAGCGATTCTAATAAAGTGTGGGACCCACACTTTATTACGATCGCTTTGTTTACTTTGTTTTTTTTATGTTTCAGTCATTCCAAACCCGATTTTCATCAAATAAACTTTGAATTCCTCTTAAAATGGTATGCTCTGTACTATATCGTAAGTGTTTTCTTGGTATCTCGCAAAAAGTTAGAAGCCCGATTCTCACCTCCACCAATACTGTACTATCCCTTTAAGACAGGGTCTCCTATATCCTATACCCAAAGATGCTACATTGTGTATCAAGAACTTACTATAATTGGCTTTATCGGGGTTATTATTGATATGATATGATCATTATTTTTATCACCATTATTGTTATTATTATTATTATTATTATTATTATTATTATTATTATTATTATTATTATTATTTTTATCATCATCATTATTACTATCACCACTAGTAGAAATAGTAGTAGTAGTAGTAGCAGTAGTAGTAGAAGTGGTAGAACAGTATAGTAGTAGTAGTAGTAGTAGTAGTTCAATTGTAGTAGTAGTAATAGAAGTGGCAGCAGCAGCCGCAGTAATAGTAACAGCAGTAGAAGTAGTCGTACTCGTAGTCGTAGTAGTAGTATAGTAGTAGTAGTGGTGGTGGTGGTGGTGATGGCGGCGGTGGTGGTGGTGGTAATAGAGTAGTAGTACAACAGTAGTATAAAAACAATTACGTTCGAGTACCAGGTCTATGACTTATTAGTGCAGACCTATCGGGTCTCACCCGTCTTTCGTGCCGTCACCCCTCAGGGCTCTTTCTCAATGCTCACACCCAGCAACAGTTTCTAGTTTGAAAAAAAATATGAATGAATGAATGAATGAATGAATGAATGAATGAATGAATGAATGAATGAATGAATGAATGAATGAATGAATGAATGAATAAATAAATGAATGAATGAATGAATGAATGAATGAATGAATGAATGAATGAATGAATGAATGGCGAGTCTATCATTGACGACTGCAATTGAGCTGGCTAGCTGCGAGTGGTAGTCTGCATTCAGTACAGGAACATTGTGGGAGACTGCTGTTTTTTAGGGATAAGTTAAGGAGAACCGGAGGGGAGAACTGGAGGGGGGAAAAATCCCCCCCCCCCCCCCGCTCAATCGCTTCACTCAGTTGCATTACACCCTATGTTGATTCTACAATTGATCTGATCTCCAAACATAGTATCTCTGTCGGTGAATGAAAATCATCGTTGCTATCATTAGTACTGCATGGATTTATCAGCATTAGCATGAAAAACAATCAGTATTTAAGAAGTGACATGTTTATAATTTACCAAAACCGGTAAATGACATCATAATCCAGATTGTGCGATGTTTAAACCTAATAAAATCATCGCCTACATTCATACTCAGATTGTAGATAGGAACATGTTAACGGCTAAAACAATGTTCATCAAATGCAGCAATCACGTCATTCAAACTACTTTTGTGAAATCCAGCAGTCTTATGGCGCAAATGTGTACATGTATGTATCAATGATGTCTGATTGATTGCTTTACGTGTGTATGTGCATAATCATGAATAATTTGCCGACCATGATAAATCACTGCTGCCATCATAGTTTGTATAATGTATTTGTATGTTACTTCGTTTTTATTTTAAAAAAAAAATCTAAAATCAAATAAAAGATGTCATGTATGTATTGCTTAGAAGAGGGTTACCGGAGGTCGGCCATTAGTTTTCGTGTATGTGTGACCGACTTCCATTAAGAAGATATAAAAGGTTCAAACTAAAATCATACTGATAAATTCATTTACGATGTACAGACTTTTTGTAAAAGGTGAAAGGAAAAATATTAAAACTAATACAACCTTTACGATGCACGCACATTTTGTAACAAGAAAAAAGTTTAAGCAGCTAAAAAAGAAAAAAGAAAAGAGAAACTGGTAGGCATTGGTTGTATAGATGGTGCGCTTTTAATTCGTACGTCGTCTCTTCCAATAGCCTGTTATTGCAGCTCCTAGAACAAATGAACACATTGTATATTTTGACAACGCAATGTCAATTATGTAAAGATGAAAGAAAGAAATCAGTAATGCATAACGTCCAGAAGATTCTGCTCGTTACACCGAACAAGTTTCGACGAACCTTTAAAATTTGTTGGACGTTAATGCATTTTATACTGATCTCTTCTTTTACATTTTGTGTTTTGGAAACAACAAGAGAGCTGAAATATTTGTATCATATATGTACACACGCACACACACACACACACACACACACACACACACACACACACACACACACACACATATATATATATATATATATATATATATATATATATATATATATATATATATATGTCTGTGTATGTGTAAACCTCCCCCTTTTGTCTTCCTCGATTGCACTGGAAAACTGTATAGACACACAGCCTTGAGACGGATGATTTTTCCCCCACATTGACGTTGAACGTCTCGCCCATTGATTTGGTTGCTACGGACGCAGTGTGTGTGTGTGTGTGTGTGTGTGTGTGTGTGTGTGTGTGTGTGTGTGTGTGTGTGTGTGTGTGTGTGTGTGTGTGTGTGTGTGTGTGTGTGTGTGTACCGCTGTATCTGCTCTCTCCAAAGATCGGCTGCGCATCCACGTACATGTAAATACACCCCGAGCAAAGCAAGGGGCCTTTGTACATGTTATATAGGTTTGTTTTTTTTTTCTGTCTCTTTCTTTCCATGCAATTATTGTATTCGCTTCAGTAAGCTGTGCAGGTGATGTATGGTTTAGCTTTTTTGTACGATTCCTGAAATACACTTGATGGTAGACTCCAGGGGCGGATCCAGGGAGGACCGCAACCGGCGCACGCCCCCCCCCCCCCTTTAGATTTTGTTGAAACAAAAGAAATAAAAAGAAAAAATGGGGGGGAGGGGTGCGTGCGCCCCCCCCCCCTTTAATGTTGTAAACGCGCCCCCTCTTTACGGAATTCCTGGATCCGCCCCTGGACTCGAACATAAATGCGCGTATTCAGGCACTCAGTCACACGTAGTACATACACATACACGGCATCACAAATGTAAACCAACACACACACACACACACACACGCACACACACACACACACATATAAAGGTTTGTCCTACTTTTCAGTGAACATCTATACAGAAAGAAACTTAACATTGTTTAGATAAAGAGACCCAGTTTCGAGCAAGTTCAAGCCAGTAAACACATGTTTTACTCGCTCCATGGAAACGCGGGTCAGGATCAAATTGAAAAAATGGCGTCCCAAGCAAATCGCCGATGCCTCTGTGGTGCCATCTTTATCTCATTATACATCTTGTTTGTTCTCAAATAATCATCTATGGGAGACAAATATGTTAAGCGACGTGTGTCGATTTTCCCAGCCCATGCGATCATGCACACCTTGAGGTGTCCTATTAAAGGTTTATGGCTCTGTGAGTTAGTACAAAGGTTACTTTCTTTTGATGTTCCAGCATTTGAACACGTTTGTAGTAACAAGATTCAGAGAGGTTTTGGCATACTGCCCACAATAATTCTGCACGAAGAAGCAGAGCAAGTTTTCCATGCCATGCCTGCGTGGCTTATTAGCTATTTACGTCAGTCGCTATGTTTTTCAGCTCTCGTTTCCAAAGCAATGTTGTGATGAATGCATCTACTGCCTACTGCCCCGATATTTAGCCATGGCAACAGCCAAAGTGTTCCTGTGGCACTAATCAATCTGGCAAGGAAGGGATCGGCCAGGCTTCGATCTTACCTTGACGTTGGGGGCCTTCGTTGCACAATTATTAATTGGCACTCGGTAATGACAAACAATTGAATGAAAAGATATGGAATGATATATCAGGCTCTAGAGGCTTACAGTCGCATCAAGACCTCATAAATCGCCAAGGTGATGCCCCTCTGGATAAGGACTTATCAATACAATGTGTATTTGCATCTTTTAGATGAGAGCGTACAAGGTGTGCATTCAAAGTGAATGACTAATTATTTTGTCAGACAGTACCGTTTATTGGCTATTCTGCTTACGTGGCACAGATCATACAAATATTTGTTGTTGAACTTTTTCCTGAACTGCATCGAATACTTACTGGATCATTTTCCCCTTGATCAAGTCAAGCTATATAATGATTTTACTCGAACTTTGCCATGAAAGTGACATGATTTTTTTTCTTTCTTTCGGAATATGAGGCAGGACACGTGTGTTGTAATCCTTCCTAAAATACCAATGACGTCTTTTGGCGCCTACAGTTTTTGAAAACAATATGATATCTACACAATATTTCAGGTGATACAAGTCCTCGGTTAAATGTCCCACAAGATGGGGAAAGGGAAGGACGAAGATGATATGTGTACGGAAGAAAAATGATATCAGGAGAGGGGAATGGACAGGCAAAACTAGAATCAAAAGCCGATGATATTATGAGGGTGACACGACATTTGCCCCTGCGACAATTGCTCCGGTCTTATTTTCTCCAATAATCTCGGGGTTTTGGGGGCTAGCGTTGTGATAGGATTTTAAGTTAAGTTTGATGTGAGGATTAGGATTAGGGTTAGGGTTATGCTTGTGAGTAGGTATTATGTTTGGCTTATACAGCGTGTAGATATTCCATAGCAGCAATTGTCACTGGAGTAAATCTCATGGGACCATTGTGAGAGAAGGGTCGATACAGCGATTTATTGGATCGTTCCGGAAATATTCGAGAATATCAATACACACAGTAGATTTGTGATGAATGTTTTGGTCTGTTGTGTTGCGAGCTGTAGAACCAGTTTGACGTACATTATATATGATAATCTCTTCTGAAATCAAAATCAAATGTGCGGTGTTTGCGCCAAGTTATTTTCGACATAAAACATAATATCGCAAACGAAAAAGAGAAAAAGATGAGAAAAAACAGACAAACACAGAAATGGTAGACAAACCATCTGGAAGCATTATAACATTTTTTCTCTCCCTTTTTTCACCACTGGTTCATCTTCAGTCATCCACACGATAATGTAAATAATGATGTGCGCAGTGCACGGAGGCGATAATACTGGCTTTCCGCTGTTGGCCTCCTCCCTTGCAGGGAATACGCGTTTCATTTGACATTGATCTCGACCTAAAAGCGCGGCGGTGCAGTCTTTCCCCTGGGTCATAGCGAGCAGTGGCTGACTGTGAACCACGTCCAGACACGCCAGACCAATTCTTCCGCACCCATGAGTGTTTTTCATCAAGGCGCTCTTGTTTACTTAACAACCGGAACGCTACTCCATAGCAACGGCATGGGTATTTTTTGTGACATTTTTTTCCATTCTTCTTCCAATGCACGGTGAATAATGCGATACGGCGCACGACGTCTGTGGCGCTTCCATGAATTGTTGTTGCCTTGATACATTTTGCCCACCGGGGAGTGTGTTGTCATAATATTTGCAAGTCTATAACTGACTGATATTTTCATCAACGCTATCAGAATCATACGGGGAAGTGGCGCCATAATACGCGTGGTGGTCACTTACGTGAATAACCATCTAGGATTGATTCCATGAGCCATCCGTCTGGTCGCATACTGGTGTCGCATGACAAAATATATTTTCACCTTAACTCAGCGTGGGGTGAGTTACAGCAGCAGGTGGTTGTCATACGCATAATCCATAATTATGTTCATACTAAGCTTTTTAGATACAAAATTGCCTCACTGATTAGATAATGTAAAGTAAAAGTTACTGTCTGACGGCGGCGGCCTATACACCACTCTGACGGTGACAAAGAGGAACGGTAGGAACACTTTGGCCTTATATACAATAGCGATTGATTACGTAATTGTTCAAATGTTTTTAATGTTCTGTTTTGTTTCTTGTTGGACGTCCTTTTCAAAAATCACATATCAGTATCATTGCATATTCAATTCCTTTCACTATCTAGTTTCTGGCAGCTGCAGTCTTTTTTCTCTATCACTCTCTCCTCTCTCTCTCTTGTTTCTTCCTCTTTTTCCTCTCCGTTTCTTTCTTTTGCTCTCTCTTTCTTAATATCCCCACGTCATTCTTCATATTATGGTTTAAGATTGTTATTTTCCATTATGCATTTATGGTCAATTCAGATTGGACGCAACGACTATAGTTTAGTGCGATATTAACTGTCGTAACTGTAGAGAGTTGCTCAATATTCCCAAAGGTTGAAATTTACTGTGATAGAACATACTACCGTCCTGATTACTGTTTTGTACCACTGACGCGCTGTAAATGCAGATTTCATTCGTGTTTGTGATATTGTCGGATAAAGATTGCGCAGCTTAAAATGACCTTCTCTATTCAAAGTCTTCGCGCAGAGAGACCTTAGTGGAACAAATTATGATAGTGAATATAAAGGGGTCAAGGACACAGCTTATCAAAGGAAGCACAGAAACCTTATGCCATACCAATGGCTAAAGAGAAAATGAATATGAGTACTATTCATACAAGTGGTTATGCACAGCATGTGTATACAAACGTTCTTCGACGGCAATAAACCTGTGCAATTCCGACAGAGTTTCACTGGCGCTGCGCTGCAGGAATACACATGGCGAATATATATGACCCGTACACTGAAATCTTACATACATTTGGAATTATCATACAGTATCGCACCGTGGGACGGTAGGTATAATAACACACATCATGGGGGATGAGATCTTTTCATATTCAGTCCCGTATCTGTGTTACGCTTCCACCTTGTACTCGTCCTTGAACCAGTCATCAGCGTGAACCTCATCAGCCCTACCAGCATTGTTGTCACCCCATTAGCTTTTGTGATTGAGTCGCCATTATTGACCACGCAATTATTCAGCTTTCATTTTATTACATCGTCCTGGACACAAATAATGATTATTTGATAAGAACGCCATGATGATTGCAACAGTGGAAATGACAACGCTTCTCCTATCATTCTCAGACGACGTATTTATGTAATGAGTGCAACAATGACGCATAAAAATAGAGACGAGGATAAATTATCCTGTTGTGGCATATACGTACATGAAGAATACCAAATGCGCTTGTGTGTCATTGTCTTTATCCCTTTTCTTTTTCTCTGCAATCCGGCATGTTATTCCTTTCTTAAAGTCTAAAGTGTTATACCTTCTACGTTCAAGTTGTCCTCAATGATAAGACTAAGATCAAATACATTTGTCAAACAAGTGATATAAGTTTATTCCAATCAGACATGGAATATGAACGATTACGAATGCTTTACATACATGAAATGTTACTTTCATGAAAGATTGATATTGATCATAATAACATGCCAATCTAGTTGTTAAGTGATGACTAAATGAAGCATATACTTAAAAATTAACCCTCCTACACTTTCTGTGTAACATGGTCGATACAAGATGATGTTAAAAATGTAGGCGTTGATAAAAAGTCATATACTGTAGATTTGTAGATACCGCTTGAGTTTAAATGAATTTGATCGAGTCTTTTTTTTTCTTTTTTTTTCTTTCTTTCTTTTTTTTTTGGGGGGGGGGTTACCACTACCACTGCCTATGGAGGCATGCGGGCATTTGGCCCCTCAAACCAAAAAAAAAAAAAAATAACAAAGTCCTTACAAGAGAATCCCCTACCGATGTGATCACGGGAATCATGGGCGAACTGCAGGGGTTCCACAATCGTAATCTTTGTTGTGCACGCTTGACCACTGGATCACAAATCGGCCTTAGGAACCTTCCGCTGCTTTCTTTAGGAGCACATACTGTGTGCTTGCAGATGACTAATCACGTGAGATCTAAGATGCCCATGCTACCCAGTGCCTGGTCTGGAGGAACCCGCAAGGGACATAAGTGAAGAATATGGTTATCATTTGCTAGCATGTGCTCGGGACCGCCACTGTGTTAAATCGTATGGGATCATAAAAGGCCAACGCAATCCCATGCATAATTTTGAAGGGGCCATTATACGAAGCCAGAATAAATCCCCGAGTCAAAGAAGTAGTTTCCAATAACAAGAATAACAAAATGATCCCCACATGACTACAATACAATCGCATTGAGGCCCGCATGCACTTGACCAATCGTAAAAAGAAATTTGCTTTGTTCATTTGCTAAAATGAAACTCTTCGTAAGAGCGAGAAAGACATCTTTAGTGTAAATTTACAGTGCGTTTAAGAGCGTTGAGTCACACTCCTAATTGATATCAAGGGGGAGTGGATTTGTGTAGAATGTTTTGGAAACTGTTAAAGCTATTTGTATTTATGACAAGATTTCTTTCGTTCTTACTGAACATGTCTATTTTTTCAGCATCTCTGTCCTCTGGTTGTTCTTTTCACAGAATGGGATCTGGATCTAGCAAAGGAGGGGCGGCTCCTAGTAAGCCCAATGAGCACCCAACTGCTCCCGCAAACACGGGCTCAGGGGCGAATTCTCGACAACCGCCAGCCGCCGCGTCTTCCGGGGCCACTGGTGGATCAGGCGCAACCAACAACGGCTGGTATTGGTTCGAGATCTATTTCAGTAACCAACCGCAGCCGCCAGCCCTGGAGGAGGAGGATGATAACGATGACGATGACGATGAGACACCGAGTGGGAACACTGACGGAAACTCGAACCAGCCACCTGTCAGCGGTTCATCGGAAGACGCTCCCGCGGCTTCAATCGATACCCCTGCAGACGCTTCAACTACTGCTCCGGCAGAAGCCGCTGGAGAAACTCCCGCGGAGAACCCAGCTGCACCTCCAGAACCGACCCCCGCGAGTGAACCAGCGCCCTCTCAGCCAGCGCCATCGGCTCCTCCGCGACCAACGCTGCCGTCTCTCAAGGTCACCGATGTGGGCCTAAATGTAAGAGACTGCTTTGTCACTTGACCACTTTTCTTTTTCCGATACGCTTATTCAGAAAAGATGGAATGAATGCTTTTCTTCTTAGTTTTGTCTCTGCTGTTGCCCAGTTCTTTCATCAGCTGTGTGTTTTTGCTCTTAGTTTTCTGATAATTAATCATTTTTTTGGCAAGAATCATTTGTATTATAATTCTATCCACAATGATATTTTTTCTCTCTAATCTTGATGGACCTTTGAGACCAAGTAACCGTTACATAATGCAGACTAAAATTAAGAAAAACGAATGACTTCTTATTCAGTAACCTTCAAAAACATTAAAATAAAACCAACAAAACAAACATACAAACAAAGACATGAATGGGCATATTCCGAAAGCGAAAACACATTCGTCAAGCTGCATGGTTCATGTTTCTCACAAGTACCTAGCGCGTTAGGTCAGGTCATAAATGCGTTTGATTTTTCTTCGTTTAGAGATTTTTTTTTCAAGAATGATGCCTTTCAAATTGATCATTAAAGTTTTTCAGCTTTTAAGCTGTTTGGCGAAGGATACCATCGATTTCTCAGATTATGAATCGCATCAACGCATGTCATATATTTTGGTAAATGATTTTGTTTCTGCGTGTATGTGTGTGTGTGTGTGTGTTCCTGCATGTGTGCATTCTTTTTTTCGACAGGTTCTCTCCAACGGCTTTCTGCACTTCACGTCAGAATATGAGTTCGATGATGGCAGGAACAATGAACTTATAGTCCGGAGGGGTCAGGAGTTCACGATTGAGGTGCAACTCAACCGGGAGTATAAGCCCAAGAGGGAAACACTTATCCTGCAGTTTGCTCTGAAGATGGAAGGTAACATTCCTGAAGGCATTTCATGAAGCGTTTTGTCAGATTTTTTCCGACAAATTGTTATAAGCTACTGAAGTCCTTGCATCTGATGGCTGAGAGCACATTTTTTCCTGTAAGTTTGTCGGACAAAACGCATCATAAAATGCCCCCCCCGCCCAATATTACACAGATTTTTGATTGGTCAATGTACGCTTTATGAGAAAAACAAAGAGGTAGTGTGTCTTCGTGTGTGTGTGTGTGTGTGTGTGTGTGCAACCACCAGTACCTCTACTACTTCCACTCTTGCTACACCTACTTTTGCTAAGTTATACTAATAATGATTATAACATATAATGATAATGAGACTAATATGGACCATAGTAGTTAATAGATACAGCAAATGTTAATGATAATCATGATCATAAATAATAACTTTTTCGTTATTTACTACAATTTTTTTAAATGTAATCCATGATGCCCCAAGTTAATAAACTTAATACCCTTGCAAGTATTTAGAAAGGTTGACAATATTCGGCATTATTTCATTGCATGATGGTGCAGTATAGTTGCATTGTTGGCTTTATTTCGGTGATGAATACATAAAAATCATTAGGTGGTCACACATCCTATATTCCCTTCTCCTTCACGTGTTCTTCTTTTTCTTCTTCTTCTTTCTTCTTCTTTCTTTTTGTTAATCGTTATTTTCCTGTTATTGTTTTAGGTGAAAGACCCATGGAATGGAGCGGGACTCTAATTACCATCCCTGTAGGGAAAGAGGCCATTGGATTTGACTGGAGCGCCAATCTGAAGTCTTCGGACAAAAACAGCGTAACGTTGAATGTCCGCAGCCCTCCCGTCGCTCCCGTTGGCAGATACAGTCTGAGCGTGCTCGTGGAGAGCAAGAGGTCCGGCATGCGGGCAAAGTTCCCACAGGAATGCGTGCTATACATGCTGTTCAACCCCTGGTGCGAGCAAGACGCCGTGTATATGGGCGACAAAGTCGAACGCGAGGAGTACGTGCTGTCGGACATGGGTAGAATCTGGCGGGGAACGTACAAAAGCTCATTCGGCATGAAGTGGAACTTTGGGCAGTTTGATCAGGATGTCAGGGATGCCGTCTTCATGGTGTTTGAAAGCTGCGTCCAGGCCGACTTCCGTTTTTGCCCCATAAAAGTCTCCCGTCTGCTGTCTTATGCTATTAATGATAGGGTTCTCTGGGGCAACTGGTCAGGGAATTACGAAGATGGGGTCAGTCCCAGTCACTGGAATGGCAGCGTCAAAATTCTGGAAGAGTTCAAAAGGACCAACGAAAGCGTCAGGTAAGGATGACGGATGATGGTGCGTACCAGCTGTAAGGAAATGCAATACAATCACTGCATCTACTCAGGGAATTAAAGCAGCTATCATTAAAGCTTATCTCAACTCTAAGGTTTTTAAAGACATCCGCTCTGACTGCCGGAATGAGATAATGATTCCTTCTGGTTTTCTTCTGTTGCCTAGATACGGACAGTGCTGGGTCTTCTCTGGAGTCTTCACCACTTTTCTTCGCTGCCTTGGCATCCCCGCGCGAAGCGTCACCAACTTCCGGTCAGCCCACGACACCGACGGCAGCATGACCATTGATGCCTTCGTGGACGAGGACGGCGAAAAAATCGAGGGTAAAGATTCTGTTTGGAACTTCCACGTGTGGAACGAAGCGTGGATGACTCGCGATGACTTGGATCCGGGGTTCGGCGGATGGCAAGCTGTCGATGCTACTCCACAAGAACTCAGCCAGGGTAAAGTGTTCCCTCTATGTTAAGCTAATATTAAGTCAATAAAAGTTCTTTGTGAAAAAATGGCTCCCTCTATTGACTGTCTAAGTGGCGACAATCGGCAGGAATAGTGTCCAAGAATCTTATAACCGAGAATTACGTAGCATTCATCAAGAATTGGCCATGTCAAATACTCGTAGATGAACCGTTAACCCTTTGATTATTTGAAAGCAATTTTGTTATTATGCAATGTTGTGTTTGCATCTTACGATGTTTCTGAAACCTTTACCTTACCCAATCCACATTCCCTTTGCATTTTTAATCATGTTTTGATTTACAGGAAAAGCGATTAGTTTTAAACGTGCGTAATTGATAACACTATGAAAAATTGCGCTCTAAAGGGTCAAGACATTGAAATATTCGGCCAATAGCGGTGTCCGTTTGAAGTACATGTTCTCTTCTCCTTATCCGCCTTACAGTGTGTAATCATATGATAATTATGTACAACAGTTTACGATTTTCATGTTATTGTGATCTCACAGTTAAGTTCAGTTTCATATTGTCGGCGAGAAAGAAGCGTATGTCATACCATGTTCTGATGATTTATTCTGATGTGTTCATAAGCCAGTTCACAGTAAGCTCATGTGCACATTGGGACAAATGACCTTTCTTTTTTTTTCTGAATAGTTAGGTTGAGACGGTGATCCTTAATCTCGAGGATAGCTATCTTCCACAATAAGCTCTGGCCCCCTAACTACGACGCGCATTCACACGACGAAGTTTATCCTCGAAGGTAGCTATCCCCGAGGATGGGCTCACTCTCCCATGCAACTATGCTTATCTGCAAGTTCCTATCAACAAGTTCTGTCGACACGATTGGGAACCCCCCGCTGATAGAGCACTAGCCCTGATATATCTCGTGAATAGCTATCTTCGATTTGACTTCAAGTTAGCTATCAATGGGTGCGTCTACACGGTGTAACTGCGAACTTATCCTCGAAGATAGCTGTTCTCTAGGTTAGGAGTCACCGTCTGAACGAGAATAATATCGGTTAGGCATGTCACTCGTTTTCAAAGCAGAATAAAGCATAAGCCTGCTTGACATAACAATTTATGGGATTCATGTTCAAAAAAAAATGAACTTGCATGCGTATCAGGTGACACTCCGACAGGCATCCATGTTTTGTATTTGACAGCAAGCGCTTCTATCAATATCACCAAAATACCAGGCTCGCGGCCAGGTGGATGTGCTTGCAAGTACCATTTACAAAGATCATAATGAGTAATCATTACCCCATTGATACTTATCTCAGTGAATTTAAAAACAAACATGGCTCTGATTGTATAAAACGACAAATGGAACCGTGAAACCCCGTATTCATCCCTCACACACACGCGCGCGCGCGCGCACACACACACACTAACTGTCTGTCCATCTTTCTGTTTCTTTAATGCACAGGGTTTTACATGTGTGGTCCTGCCCCTGTCCTGGCGATCAAGCGTGGCTTGGTCAATATACCATTCGACGGAAAGTACGTGTAGTGCAACAGACTTGAATGTTACCCTCCGTGTATATGCTCAAGTTTGTAAGAAACTGAAGTATAACCACGTTTAGCTGTGACAGATTGTTTATCTAGTCTGTGTTTCCATTCATTCTTACGAAGCCATCAAACGTGGCAATGTTTGGGCAGCTCAAAAGTCCAACCGTCAATTAGAGGTTCATAGGTGTGGCGGGAAGGGAAACCGTTTTAGTCTCATTGTTCCTTTCTCAGCTTCTGTAAATCTTGTTGAGTACACAATAGAAATGAGTGATTCCATATACTTTATTGCAGCTTTCAAATAAATTCGTAGATCACTAAGAATAGTTACACATTATGACGTGTTCTTTGGCAGATAAGATTTGAATAGAAAAAAAAAATGTTTATGACCTTAAAGGAAACAGAAGCGAAACATAAATGCGGGATGAATGAAAACATGCAAGGATGATAATATTTGAAGAACACACCTGTGAAAGTTTGAGGAAAATCGGGCGTTTCGTTCAAAAGTTATGAATTTTGGTGCCGCCATTGCTAGATAGTGAGACTAGGACACTGCATGACGTCCTTATGGGCAACAGTAATTATGAAGAATTATGAAGGTGAATTCTACAAAATTTCATTTTCCTGAAAAGTATACATTCCAAGGACTTGTTACTGATATACTTTACCAGAAGTATTAGTCCCCCTGCTTTCGACAGAGGGAAGTCAAGTGCTCTTTCATGAAGCTAGAAAAGTGAAAATATGTTAAATTTTCATTATATTTGAATTTTTTTTAATGGAGTTGTGCCGAGACGCCTTAACATTGCCGCCCGTCCCCGTACAGGACCAGTGCTGTAACGGGACGCGCCCAAGTGTCAGTTTGTAACGGGACTGTACAGCGACAAACTGTACGGGGGTGCACATTCACATTGCCATCGGTATACCTGAGGTACAACACCGATACAGTATAGGGACAAGGGAGCAATGTGAATGCTGTGTAATTTGCATAATTACGTGATTGTCACTGATATCACTATCAGAACCAACTTGACACTAGATTTTAACAGCTTCCACAACTTTAACTCTTCATGCTGTTTCGATGACATTGATCACTGTTATGTCTGTTTAATTTTGCTCGTCAATCACCAAATAGAATACAAAAAATAACGTGTTGTTTCGCTTCGCTATTTGTCTAACCCGTTTCCAAATGCGTTTCCGATCCGTTTTTACATCCCCTTCCTCGCCAAAGGTTCATCTTCGCCGAGGTTAATTCGGACCGTGTGACGTGGAAGGTGAAGACCGACCCGGTGTATCCGTCCGACCCATCAATGGCCTCCTACAAAAGGATATCAACCATCAAGAACGGGGTTGGCGCCAATATCAGCACTCAGCGTGTCGGCGTCGACGATGATTACGACAACGAAAAGAATCGGGAAGTACTCACACTAGCCTACAAGTTTGCAGAAGGTGCGTTGTGTGTTGAAATGTTATTTAGAAGCCCCAACAGCAATCGATTGTATGCATTCGTATTTACAGAGGTAATAAGGATGATGCTAATACTTTTACTATACTAATTCTGATAACTATTAACAATAACAGCAATAGCGCGTATTATTACAGTTCATTCGTTTTACAAGAAGACTTGACCCGACGATGGGTTTGAACACAGCCACAATTCTTTTACAGTTGCATCCAATCATGCTGTTCCTGCATCAAAATTCTTGATCAGTGACGATTCCTTCCAAAGCCCGTATACAACTTATATAGGTACAGTGGATCAACATGACTGTTAAATCAGCTCCTTTTTTTAAGAAGAGACCTTTGACTACACAGAGACGTGTCCCGTTTAAATTACAATTTGTTCATTTTAAGTGCATTTGCTCAAAAGGAGTTAATCATTTTGCTATTCACTGTAAACTCTTCAGAACGAGTATAGCCGTCATTATAAATACAAATCTGATTTTCATATTGCGTCACGCACATATTTTTGTTGCTTTAATTCATATATGTATTTTTTGGTTTAACAATGATGACATCTTCAGTTTCTATTGTGGTTTTATGAAGTATGTTTTATGGAGTATTTTATTAATAATTGTTTTAGCACTGCTCGTTACATCTGTAAAAACAAGAAGCATATAATGTGTCTGGCGATTTAAACATTGTTAAGAGCCACAAAGGAAACAATAGAAGACCTTGAGTTGAAACTGAAGTGCAATAAAATCACGTGAGGAAAGCATTTGTTGATGTCGTTTATGTGACAATGCTCAGCCAATGGTTTGAGCTGTTGGTATTCACATGAAATGATACCCTACAAGATTGTTACACAGCTAAAAGATACATGAAAAATCATGAGCCGTTTTACAATTCAAGGGAGCTTTTGCGACTGAATTATGGCGTAGCATCAATTAGATTCAATTGGAGGCTGTCAAAATCTATAATTTTCATTGACTATGTTAAGATTGTCATCTGGAACGTGTAAGGTGTCTCTAGATGTGACATTTACCGCCATTTGTGCTTTCGCCTCCATTCCTTAGGGTCTGACGAGGAGCGCGCTGTTGTGAAGAGCGCCCTCGGTAAAGGCTCCCTGCGAATGCTGTACAACAAGGACGAGGAGGAGCCGGAGGAAGAGGTGAAGATCACCGTGACCAACCTGGAAGATGTCTTCATCGGACAGGATTTCAAGGTCAAGATCGACGTGCACAACACGAGCACTGAGGGGAGAACACTCTTCCTCAAGGCAAAGATTGAGAGTTGCAGCTACACAGGTATTCGTTTTACTCCTTGTTCCTCTTTTTTCAGTCTTCCTTCCTTTCCAAGTTTGCATTTTGAGACATAATTCATTTCAGGATTATGAAAAGAGTGATGGTCATATTCAGTCCGAAGTGGTGCATGACACAGAGAGGTACTAAAATGTCTGCTTCACTTTAAGGAGTCAAATCTTGCGACTAAGCTTCTTGGTTTTCAACGTGGTTAGGTATTGTAATTGACAGGAATAACAGTTTGTTTGTTTTATAACGCAAAGAGATTAACGCTTCTGCTGAGCTGTATAACGTCAAATGCATTTGCGTCATTTCTTTTTGTCCCCATGGCTCACTCATTGTAAGAAATATGATATGCAATGGGAATTTTACCTTTGAGAACTATGAGGAAGGTAACGTTCATAAAACTGTTATATCGGTAATTATATTAATGTAGGTATATGTCGTGTAGCGCATACAAGCAACACACACGGCGCAGTATGTTTTTCAAGATGAAGTCATTAATGCGACGTTTAGAAAAAGTATTTTGTATATATATATATACATGTATATGCAAACTTACTAAAAAGGATCTCTCTTTTCTGAAATCATACATGCAAAAGTTTTTTTCCGTATTTTTGATTTTTTTTTTACATTTATTGATAAGCATAAAAAAGCAGTATCATTTTACTTGTACTTATATGCTTATAATGGCTCTCTGAACGCAGGACTACGTGGCATTAATTTTTGTTTCAGAATTTCTCGTGGTTATTCGATGTTGTGATCAGTGGTAGAGGTTGCGATTGTCACATGATTTGCTTTTTTCATTAGTTTTACAAGATTTGACTGAATTGAGCGAACATTTAACCAATTCATTTAAGGATAAGAAATATCAAATCTCGACATAACTGCCTTGAAACAGTCTCTGCACTGCATAATTATTTTTGATACACACCACGCAGATAGCCCCTTTAATTCATACTAATGTATCTTTGCATATTCACGTTCTCAGGGAGGATTCTGAATACCGTGAAGACGGACAAGATGGACAAAGTTGTCCCGGGCAATAGTCACATGGAGATGGTCATCGACGTCACTCTCGACGATTACGACGACAAGATCGATGATGAGGGACTCCTCTCCGTCTTCGTCATGGCCCACATTGAGGTTTGTCCTGAAGAAATCGATGAAAATTATTCAAATCACAAGAACTGTATTGAGAACATTGAACACACCGGATACACCCCTTTACCACTTATCACATTTTTATCATATTGGCACTATCATCATACGGCATGTTGCTGTATCTGCCGGTCGTGCTTTCCCTATTGCTAGAGGTATGTCCGGCAATACACACACATACACACACACTCACACACAAACACACAAACACGTAGGGTTAATCCACCCCCCCCCCCCTAGTGGAAACAAAGAGGAAACTGTTGTTGCATTGTAAAGAGAGAGAGAGAGAGAGAGAGAGAGAGAGAGAGAGACATCTGGAAATGGATATTTCGGTCATTTTAAAACCGATTTTCATAAAAAAAAGTATAAATAGCTTTCAGAAGTGTATGCTCTTCCATATGTCAGAAGTGATTTCTCATTTTCTTACACCTACATCTTAAAAATTAAAAACCCGAAGCCACATCCAATCCAAAACTCTATCATCCCTTTAACTTGTTGAAAACTCCATGTTGCTTTCCTAGGAGACTTCGAGAGCGGTGAGCCACCAAGATGAGATCCGACTGAAAATCCCGGACCTCGACGTGAAGGCGGAAGTAGACAAGTCCGAAGTGAGCCTGACGATCGAGTTCACCAACCCGTTGCGGCGGCCCCTCACGAGATGCGAGTTCGAAATCGAGGCACCAAAGCTCGTAAAGCCATTTACGGTGAAGCAAAGGTGAATATGACATCAATAACGATAATCGATGATTTATAATAATAATATATGAAAATGATAACGATAACTGTGATATAAGAGCAGTATCGACACGAAGATAATATCTCTGTTTCGTTAGAGTACGCAAACAGCCTTCTTACAAAAACGAAGTTATTGACTGATGTGCTTATAACGCTGAAACGTATACAGAGCAGCTCCGCCTCGTTAATGTTTCTAATCATTCAATTCTAAATTCTTACTCACGCAGCGATCTTCAACCTGGGGAGAAGATGAAGAGGACGATATCTTTCAAGGCCAAAAAGCCTGGAAAGAAGGCTATCCTGGTCGAATTCGACTCGAAGGAACTTCGAAATGTCACTGGATCGGTCAAGGTGGAAGTAAAGGAAGAGTAGAAAGAGGATGTGCCGTAACTCGGCGGATGAAGACCACAGACTATGTATCAATCAGTCCCCGATTCGAAACCCCTTGCAAAACATCTCTGCCCTATATACGTTGATCCCCTTGTCGTCTTTTCTTTCGCAGGGGACGATGATTGCTTTGCTTATATAAGCTAGTTCGGAGTTAGCTCATGGGCGCATTGGTACGAATGACCTTTCTCTTTTCTCAGTCGGTTAGGGGCACTTAACTCGTTTGAAAGCGACATAATGCATAAACTTTACATAACAATTTATGGGATTCACAATCCTGTTCAAACAAAGAATAGAGTTGCGTAGACCAGATGAGCAGAACGATCCGTCAATTTACACTTGGAAAAGCATCCATTTCATTATTTTGCATTGAATGTATTGACAATCTCTTTCTACTGATATTGCCAAATACTACGTTTGCTGTCAGGTAGATGTGCTGGCAAGCAGCATTTATAAGTATCTCATGAATAATCATTACATTGCAGATGCTTATCCCAGTGAATTTAAAAACCATTATGTCTGTTGGTCCAAATGACCTTGTTTCTGCTCATGCGCAAAGTGGAACTACGAACTGGCTTATTGCATTCCTAGTGACCGCCCCTTCCACAAAAGAACTTACTACGATCCAAACTTCAATTTTGACTTTTGAATTTTTGCAAATTTTGGATACAACAAAAACCTTGTATGTGTTTTTCCCCTATTTTCATGTCATTTTCGTTGAAAATGGTTGAAAAATAACACAAAAGGACCTACGCTGTGCATATATAAACTACTTCATAATGATCATTATTTTTATCTTATACAGTGTACATATATTTGTTGGGGTTCAGGCTATGGCACACTTTGTACATAACATGAATGTATGAAGACATGTCTTTCAAAAAAGTTAACAAAAATATTAATGTATCATCGTATATCTGCACCTGCATCTGAAAGTATCACGCTGTCAGTGAGCTACCTTTGAATTATCAATGCGTTATGACTGTGTACCATTTGTCAATCCAGTTCCTTGGTCTTGCGATTATACTCAGTCCTGCATTATGTTTATAAAAAAAAATGTTAAAAATACACAAGGACAGTGTGAAGCCACTTAAGCCGTACCTTTACCGAATAATGTTTGTATGATAGATGTAGCCTAAGTTACAAAGCAGCTGCTTTTCGGAAGTTATAGTTGAATATATTTTATATATTCAATTACAAATATACTCATTTGCTGTATACCATTACCCGCTATTCAACACGTCTTCACGGTGACCTGGGAGCGTTTCATCATTGCCAGTGAGTCACATTGATAAATTTGCTCTCAGCTAATCAAATGCAAGAATTTGTCGGTAAACGCACAAAATTTCGCTGTACATTAATTTTCTCGCGTTTCGCGCTACTTTTGGCTAGCGCGAATTTTGAAACCCGCGAAAATGTCTTCACAATTTTCTCTGCACATTTTAATGGGTTGGCAATTGTGCAGCGCAAATTCAAAACCCCGCGAATATGTTTTTGAGCCGCTCAACATATATCACAACAAAAATAATCTCTCGAAAATATAGACGTTACAGAGTAGCTCAAAAACATTTTAGCAGTGAATGACAAGCTTTATGAAACGCTACCCTGATCAGTAATGTCTGATTACTAATGTCTTCATGGCTAGTTGAAGCCACTATTCACATCATACAACATTACCGTCTTCACAAGCAGAGGGGAGTTATGTGGTTGCTATACCTATCCAGTCATTACCAGTGTATAGTCATGGTAGATGCTGCTACATACGACATCGTTACAGCAAGGTTGAATCCACTGTATCAGGACAAAAAATTCATTGTACATAAATGTAAATATATCATACATTATGAATGCTATAATGTAATAGACGTACCATGTTATTACGTATTCTAAAAGTATTGATGCTTGTGTGTATTCACTGTGATGACTAAACAAAATAAGTGAAAACACATCGTTATGGTCAGAATATTCCGATTGATGGTCATTCTAGCCCCCCCCCCAAAAAAAAATGAATATGCATGTATGTATACCCATATATTTACATAAATGCATCTATACGAACACGATTGTGTTGATGTGGTAGACGATAGATCACATCTTGGCTGAACTTCTATTGCATCAGAGAAGAAAACGTATTGTTCATATACATGGATTGTATTTTGTAATGTAATGAGCATATGCTATGTTATTGTGTATTCCTATCGATGCTCACGTGTTTTCTCTGTGGTGAATATACAAAGTAAGTGAAAACATCGTTTTGATGACGAAACATTGTGGTTCAACGTTAACTTGAACTGTCACAATGTTCCGATTGTTTGTCTTACCTACATAGCAAAAAATTTATATGTGTACATAATCATGTATGTATGTTACGAAAGAGAAAGTTTTAACGTACGTTATGAAACAAATGATGTTCCACACACGATATGGGAGGAGATAGGTGACATTTCGGCTGGACTTTAAAAGCGCAAAACTGTGAATCAAATCAGGTATCATGTCCCTAGCCAAACTTGGGACACCAATGTGACATTATTATACCTCATCCAGTTGTACAGGAAGAACACGTCTTTCAGTTCTACATGAACTTTCTTAACAATTTGATCAGTGATCTATATTGATGTTCACAGTATGTGCCTGTTAGACATGTTAGAGTAATACTTTAATAGGATTGTATAGTTTGGTATAGATAGGGCTTCAGATATCCAACGTTTTGAGAAAATTAGAAACCTCTAATGAGCATACAATTCTGAGATGAATTCAAAGTTTATTTGATGAAAATTGGTTTTGAAATGACTGAAATATCCAAAAATCCAAAGCGTTCTTCTTAAAAGGTGGGACCCACCTTTTACTAGGAATACTTAGTTCTACTTTGTTTTTGGATACATCAGTCATTTAAAAAACAGTTTTCATATCAAATTTCTTTTAGAATTGTATGTTCTTTCATATGTCATAAGTTGTTTCTGATTATCTCGCAAAAAGTTAAGATCTGAATTCACCATCTCAACCAACATTAAATTAGCCCATTACCTTCTCTCCCACAAAGTATTTTCTCATCCATGGCTCCCTCACAATGCCCGAAAGACCAAGCCCTATCCGTCCGCGATTTGAATGTGTATATATAGGCCTGCAATGAAATAATCTTGTTTGCCATATGTCATGCACATCGTTACCATACGCTTCCTTTATTGATTTGTTACCATGGACATTTTTCTGTTTGTAATCATCGCCTATTTTTGACTGAAATAAATGAGATCATAACGATTTCACATGGTTATGTGGTCGCTGACATAATCTTACTTTGCTAAACTGGTTCGGTTCATTCAATTTCCGCAAAATCATGAATGGATTGCCCAAATTTGCCAATACATGGAAGCACAGGATGATTAGTTTTTTATCTTAATACGTTAAGAGAACTAAACGTCTTGATAGTCGGCATCAAATACACAAGTGTACAACTTCAGATACATCTTAACTACCTGGTACTCAGAATGTTTGTGCACAGAACATGAAACAGAGAATTGAACGTAAGGAACACACAAAGAGAAATATCGCGCACTATAAAGACACGTACGTGCTTGTGATGTGCGCTCCGTACACATACGTATATACAGATTTCGCATTAGTCTCACATTCAGAGCTTGCAACTGGCTCAAATTTCACGTTGTGGACCATCCTGCTGTGCACAGCCGTAAGAGATTCGTTTCTTCTGTCTGGACATATTTAGCTGAATACACGTAAGGTGAGAATTAGATCCGTATTCTACATTCGTTGCATAGATCCTTGGATTGAATTTTCAAGGAAGGGATGGGGAAAAAAACACAGAAATAGAATAGTGATTTTTGGAGGTGAATCCTGTGACGATATTTTTGAAACGATCGCCCACTATGTGATGCACTGGTTACAGAGGGTTGAGGTGAATGCGGTAAAACGGGCAAACTGACAAAAGAACTTTGGAACCCACTACCTCTCCAAATTAGCAGTGGCCAATCTGTGAATGGTTTTATGAAACATATTGACAAAATGGCTGTTATCAATGCAATATAAAAGGAGAGGTTTTTAATGATACATAAAACATATTCTGCTGCGTCAATTTACTTAAACGTTGTGTAAACCAGGGTATAAATACACATACATGCCATTATTTCTTAGAAGTTTTTGAACATTGATCTTGTTCTTTTGTACCATTTTTATAGAGTAATTTTCTCGTATCTTGTACAAGATTAATTCAGACTATTATTTTGGATATAAGAAATGAATTGAAGTGAATTGAATTACAGCATTAGGATACCCCAGGACAAGTATAAAAATTATTTAACCTTACGTTCTGAAATCTCTATTTTGTAAATTATCAGCAATATTTTGTAGGGCTAATGTGCAAATAAATTTCTGTATTTTGACAGATCTGATAGAAATAAATGTATTTTGAATGGAATGGACTTGAATTGTTTTGAAGATTAACTATTTACCTGATCTAATATGCATACTGTGGTAACACATACAGCGCAGACGGTATGGTGGCTTACATGAGTAGGCCTAAAGGCCAAACTTGACAGAAATGTATACCCCTAATTACAGCATTTTCTGCGACTGGTGGACTTTAAAACACTTATAGGTCTCTCACATTAAGCAAGAGATGTTATGAATACAATACGGTTGTTTGCAGTTCAAGGTGCAAGAATCTCCCACCCTAGTGTCACGGCACCCAGGGTTCATACTTGACGAAAGGCATGGACAGCATGACGAATCGGCCCAAAACGGTTGCAGAGTTTCGAACCCTAGCACAGAGCAAACTCGCCCACGCACACTTCAATTACTACGAGTTATATAGCGAACCTGGTCAGACAGCACGTGACAGTGAGGATGCTTTTCAGAGGTAGAGGTTCTTGCTAGATGGTAAACCGTAAACACCAATTCTTTTCTTTAAGGCATTGATTTACGAGGTCCTGGTCAGGGGTATTTCTTTTTGGCACACACACACAAAAAAAAAAGGAGAAGAAAAAAGAACTACGATGATTTTCTAGTGATGTTTAGTGATAGACTGATCTGAATTATCATAATCGTTAGGGTGACTCTGATTATTAAGTAGGTACTAATCTGATCATTTTAATGATGGAGAATGGGATCTAAATTTATGTTCGTTTTGGTTTGTTGTTTATTTATCATTACTATTCAGTCACATCAGCAATACAGGAAACAATCTCGATACACAGTACATGCACATTAGTAAGATAGGAATGATTTCAGGCAGAACAAGGAAACCTTAAATGAATATAAACTCCCTTGAAAGCAGTAGGCTTATACTCACTGGTAATCAGCTGTCTTCAGATTATCCATGATATAAATTTCACTAAACAATAACTTTACAGAAGCGCATTTCAGAATTCAGTTTGTCCATGCCAACCGATTACGTCCAATCAGCTTAGGCTTGTTAAAGGCTGTGTCTGTGCGTATTTGTGTTTGTGTTTGTGTGTGTGTGTGTGTGTGTGTGTGTGCGAGTTTTGTTGTTTGTTTGGTTTTTTTTTTCGCCGGACTTAGCATTTAATAATTATAGCAATTTCCCCAACTCTGACGTCATGGATCCTAGTTAGTTACCCGTTTGCTTAAACGTTTCTTGCAAAACAGGTACAGATTTCGTCCAGAAATTCTCAATGACGTCTCCAATCGCAACCTCTCAACCGAAGTTCTTGGCGAGTCCATCAGCATGCCGATATGCGCCGCAGCGACTGGCGCGCATTGCCTGGCGCACGTCGACGGAGAAATGGCAACCGCTCAAGGTAAGAATTTTGAATTAAATCATTCAGGCGCCCTTTCACCTCATTTCAAAAATAATAATGCTCTCGGGTTTTAGCATCACATATATTACAGACTGTTCTGGCCTCTTTCTCCAGCTATGACGGCACATGGATTTAACGAAAGCTTGAAATTAATGTAACCTTTTATCATGTTGACCGTATCTTCTCATTTTTCTCAAACTTCGCGATTTTATCTTCTAATATTCCCGCATTCACAAATCAAGAAGATGACATATAGCATCTCGACTTCTTGCCTTCCCAAAAATCCGAAAAACGTCAAAAAGGCTGAAAAATATCTCGTATTCCCGATGACACTTGTAAGCTCCCGTAGCTTTAAGAATGGTTCCAGCATTCTAAAAAAAAAAAATATGAGAGAGCTGCATTACTAGTAGTACATACGCACACCTATACTTCTATAATTATATACATATACACACACATGCATTCATACATACGTATGCATAATTTCATACTTACACTTAAGAAAAACAGCAATCGATGTCTGAATTTGGGCAACTCCCCTCCCATTATCTTAAATAGACCCACGTTGCCCTCTCGTTTCCCATAGGGGTGAGAGAAGCCGGCACGTTAATGATTCAGAGTGCCTTCTCCAACAAGACGTTCGCCGATGTCGCTCGGGCGGCACCTGGGGGACTTCGCTGGGTGCAGACCTACGTCTTCAAGGAAAGAGAAGTCACCAGACAGCTCATTGCCAGGGCCGAAGCAGCCGGGTATAAAGCCGTTGTAGTCACTGTTGACTCCCCGCTAACTGGCTTCAAAGCGGCAGATCAGAATCGCGAATTCAAGTCCTTCCAACACGATGAATACAGGTAAGATCTCTGACCACATCTCACCTTCTCACTATCGCCGACAGAATTTGTGGCATAATGAATCATTGCAACGAATTTGAGTCAGCTTTATTCATTTTTTGTCGGTCATGACAGGTCTGGCATGGCTGGTCCTTAGTCTGAAGTTATGTACAAAAAGGAAAACAATACTCGAAATATTTGATTTCTCTTTAACTCGGTAAAAAGTCGGTGCTTTTTCTTTAAAATATATCTGTGGACTCTTATACGACGTACTCAAGGAAGGGATGTTATGATTCTGTTCTAATTTGCAGATATCATTTCTTCTGCAATCATATTTACCAAGCTTCTTATTCCAACGTCCGTTAGTGTCTTTGATGAGCATATTTTGTGTTACCAATGTGGTCCAAACCAAACAAGATGGTTGCACTGGCTGGCGGTTCTCTCCGAGCAGATATCGAAACATGGAAGTGGAGAACTCTGAAGCCCAGGCGACCTCAAGGAGAGAGGGAGACAGGTTTCTCTTCGTGCACTTTGGTGAGGACATGGACAGCAGCGTCACCTGGGCGGACATCAAGTGGCTCAAAACTCTGACGTCACTTCCAATAGTCTGCAAGGGAATTCTGACCGGTAAGATTCGTTGAGAGAAAGCGTCTTCTTCTATAAATTCTTCATCTTCTCTTTTGATTCCGATGCAGACGAAGTGGATGCACGTCACGAGCCCGACACCTACGAGTCATACAGCCCACGAGTCATACATCCCATGAGTTCGACACTAAGCAAACAAGGCCCACGAGACCGACACATTAAGCCCCGTGTTGTAATGTCAAACTCGTGGACTGTTTTTACCTCATGTCGAACTCATGGGCTTTACATGCCTAGTGTTCAACTCGTGGGCTGTATGACTCTTGGGTGCTGGTCTCGTGGGATAAATCCGCCGAAGTCGTCTCGCCTTTCAGAGGGCAATAATTAGCTGCCCAATGCAAGATTCTTTTGTATTATGTTGCGTTACGTTAAATAAAAATGACATTAACTTGATTTGAATTGAATTGAATCGAATCGAATACGGAATAGCGATATTGTTCCAAGACCTTAGGAATTTCGTAATGCCATAACTGAAGAATGACGTAAACGCCATGGCAAATAAGCTTGGTATTGGTGACATGTCGTCATTATTTTCTAATCATTTGTCAAAAATGATGCTGGGTTCATTATGTTATGTATATTCTTAAGATCAAATTCCGATTCCTTGTCTTTGATGGGTAGATTTTATCACTATTCTCTATCCTGAATATTTTGAACAGGTCGTGCCGCGCGCCAAGCAGCGGACGCTGGAGTCAGTGCGGTAATAGTCTCGGCTCATGGAGGGCGGCAGCTTGACGGGGTTCCTGCGCCTGTGAGTACGACAGTACCGGATATTATGTAATGTTATGAATTTTATTTCCGTTTTTCATTAATACCATTTCCTTTACATAATCATTAACATAGCATTTTTTTTTTACTGTCATTTTCTTCATCATCATTATGATCATTACAATTACTGTACTTAATAGCATTTCATCCGTATATTCGAAAAGAAAGTACCTGCAATGATAATTCTTGAGACAATAAAACTACCCATCCATGATGAACAAAGAAAGACCTTTCACAATACATTTAATTCAAATTTAATTCATTTCAACTGATATTTCTAATGTCACATAATCTCTTTCAAATACAATGATGGGAAAGTGAATGCATACAAAATGAATATAATTATGAACACACGCTTGAAAGGGAAAAATGATCAAATCATTGTGTTAACGAAAAAAAAAAGCCCGTGTAAAAGAAAAATTTTGTATAAACGTTGGCCACTCAGTTAAAAGGAAGTACAAAATAATGAAAATGATATTATGATTAAAGAGCACAAAATCTGTTCTGCCAATATCCTTGTCTCATTGTTTTTATCTTATTTCTTTTTTGTCTAATCCCTCGACCTTCCTTTCAAGATCGATGCCCTCTCCGAAGTTGTGGAAGCTGTCCGAGGTCTTGGTGTCGAGGTTTACATGGACGGAGGCGTACGTACAGGGACCGACGTGCTGAAGGCCCTGGCGAGAGGGGCACGTGCTGTCTTCATTGGGAGGCCTATGCTGTGGGGACTGGCGTGCGGGGTAGTAATGTTTTACCTACACAGTTTATGTCAAAACAGTATTAGTATTAAGATGATTACACCATAGTAATACCGAAATTATCTTGTTGCAGAAATTATATCTGTAGAATATGTTTTGCAATATTCTAAATGTCCCTAATCATTCATTTGTACACATGTATTCATATCCACGTTGATCAAATTTTCTCTTTCTCCAAAATTCAATCATCTTTCTCGTACTCAGAAAAAAAGTTTCCTGAGAGTCAGGAAATTTACTGAGTGGGGATGTGATGAATTAGGTTTCGAAGTGAAAGTGTCCCAGTCATCCGTGTCATTCCTAAGAAGGTTTTTCCGATATTGTGATCTACTCTACACGAACATGAAATGGGCCTATATGCAACGTGCAAGGCGCAGTCTTTCTTTGTCCATTTGTTTCTATTCCGTTATTTTTACAGTCAACAACATGTAAGTGTATATCCATATAAACGAGTACTTTGTCCTTGTTTGTGGAGCTTCAAAACGGAAAGAGACCCCCGCGCCCTTCTTATTATACCCATCGTTCGTTTCATAACAGTGCGTGTCCTTTGAATACTGATAAGGCTTCTGTTTATGATACCTGATTTAAAGCGATAGTATAGTTTTGGTTGAGATAGAGTTTCAGTTTTCCATTTGTGTGTGTGTGTGTGTGTGTGTGTGTGTGTGAGATAATTAGAAACCTCTTATGAAATATGAAAGAGCATACAATTGTAAGAAGAATTCAAAGTTTATTTGATGAAAATCAGTTTTGAAAAGGTCAAAACGTATATAAAAACAAAGAAGTCCAAATAAAGGGTGGGACCTACATTTTATTAGAACCACTTTGTTATACTTTATTTTTTTATATCTCAGCCATTTCAAAAACCAGTTTTCATCAAATAACCTTTCTTTTAATAACATTTCTTTTAGGATTGTATGCTCTGTAATATTTCGTTAGTGATATTTAGCACGCAAAAAGTTAAAATCTAAATCCACTATCTCAACCAAAACTATACCATCCCTTAAAGAAGAAACACTTGTTTATTCGTATTGTTTGATGAACAGTGCCCTGTGTTAACCTAGGTAACTCAACCAATTGCTGATAACCACTGAAACAGACAGGATGTTAGCAAACATTTCCTCTTGAGATAGCTGCTTTTAAAGAGGATATCCTCCCTAGAAATAAATAAACTTCAAAAGAAAGAGGAAAATATACGCTACAGAACGGTACAAAAATGACATAAATCTGATAAGAAATAAGGAAGATATGCTATTTTGAAATTTCATTCTTTTTTGGAAAACATTTCTTGACCAGTGTTTATGAATATTCAAATTAGCAAGATGGTGATGTCATACCCTCACAACTTTTCATGTATCTTATGTATGAAATTCGGAAAAATTGTTATTTTCAGATGATACAAGTTAGAGCATGTTGTCATACCAAGATATATCAGAGTTAACATTTTGTTCTTGTTTATTTTGGGTGGTTTTAAGTTTTATATTCATACAGCTGAAATATGAGATTTTTGTCATTTCTGTACATGAAATAGAAATTGTGGAGAACATGATGTTGTCAACTTGCTGAATTGAATATTCATAAGGGGTCGTCTAGAAATGTTTTCCAAAAAAAAAGTGAAATTTCAAAATGTCATATCTTCCTCATTTCTTATCCGATTTATGTCATTTTTGTATAGTTCCGTAGGGTATATTTTCTTCTTTCTTTTAAAGTTTATTTATTTTTAGGGTGCATTTCCTCTTTAAAGCTGCTATCTCAATAGGAGGTGTTTGCTAACATCCTGTCTGTTCAAATGATTATCAGCAATTGATTGGGTTACCCAGGTTAAGACAGGTCACTTTTAATCAAACATTACGGGTAGTGTGGACTTGCCATCATAAATAAAGTGACTGCATGATATCTCAGGAGTCTGAATATTGCTGGAAAAAAAAAGCGTCCATTTAAAACGCTCGTTTTACTTATCGCTAATATCGCTTTCAAAGTAGATAATACGTATAGCTTTAACCTCCGTAAGTCCTTCAGATTACCAGAGCTTGGGAGCACAAGTATATGACAGTATTATACAGTTTAATCTGAGTCTTCTCGTAGTTTGTTTTATTTTGTTTTGTTTTGTTTGTGTGTTTTTTTATTTGCTCATATGCATAATTGAATGAACGACAATAAGCCATTTCGTAATTAGCTCAGGTGCAAATTTCAGAAAATGACCTTCTTCTTCTCTATTGCTTAGGCACTTCACTCTTTCCATAGAGACTTAATGCATAAGCTTGCATTTGATAGAATTCACGCTCATTTTTTTTTTATTACACCCCAGATATTCACAGAGTGTACGTAAGTAAAGATACAAACCAACATGGCTGCCGGTTTGAAAGACCTTTCTGATCATGCGCAAAGTGAAATCACGAAATGGTCTATTTAGGATTCTTGTATGCAACTTACTAAGGAATATAGATATATGAATATTGATAATGATTGATAAAGATATCATAAATTTCTGTTATCAAGAACCAATATCTTTCACTAAAGATTTGTAGATGGATAGGCTCATAGCTTTATAATCATCGAAAGATGAATATTTCATAATTTGTAATCTTTTATGATGGTCCTATACTACACGCAGAAACACATAAAACAAACAAACAAGCGAACAAACAAGCAAACATGAGTTATTTTTTATTCTTCTCCTTCTCTTAGGGATCTGATGGCGTTCGTGAAGTTCTAGAGATTCTCCGAAACGAACTGGATTACGCGCTGGGCCTTTGCGGTATGAATTGTCTTACTTTATTTTTTTTTCTTTACATAGTTGAGTTTATTATTGTCCTTAGCGTTTAAAAAATCGATCAAATATTCATGAACCCTTTGAATCAATTGAATTTCCACCGATACTGTCTTTTCAATCCATAAGTCTTAACTCATACATTCCAAAATAGTGAATTACAAATGTCCATAGCGATTATTTCCTCATCACTGCATAAGAACGAATGCAACCTTCAAGTTCTTGATAGCAAAAAGGAACAGAAGTAGTCTGCTTAAAAAGAAGTCATTGAAAGTTCCTTGTTTTAAACTACACCACGGAACAACTGAAACTTTTTAAGTTTCTTTATCAGAGTGAAACTTTTGATTGAAAAAGACCAAAAAAAAAGCTTTGCTTTCTCTGTCCGTATGATAGTTAATACTGAGATTATCCCTAATTTGTAAAACATAATATGACGAACTTACATCTTCCGCTATAACCTCGGAATGTGTATGTCTTAGATGCTATAAGGTGAAGGTTTACTTTTCCTGAAATGTCTCCTGCTAAATCATTTTATAAAGTATCGTTGCTGAAAAAAGAATGTAAACGTAATTGCAGATTGGTTCCATTTTTTTTTTTTAGGTATAGCATTACAGATGTCGTTCATTTATGGCAAATAATCTGCTTTAATGTCCAGCCAGACCTAAACTTTGAAAATACGACCAAGACTTCAAGACTTCCAATGCACACCCGCACGTGCATGCACACACACACACACACACACACACACACACACACACACACACACTCAAATGGTCTATTCATGTTTTGCTAGTTAGTGCAATCCTGAAGGGAAAACAAAAATAGGCATTGCCTTACAACCAATCGATCTATTATGACATATGAGCCAGATCTGTCGTATGTTTCCGTTTTCCTCTACGTTTTATTATACAGTATTGTCCTTTTGTTTATTTTCTACTAAAACGAAGAAATTTTACATCTTTACTTTTTTTTTCTTATTTTCTCCATGCAGGGTGCGCAGATGTTCGCGACTTGCCACAAGACATTGTCGTCCACGAATCATACTATAAAAACCAAAAATCGAATTTATGAAACAACATTTTGGAATTATTTTGATGCTGTCCATTTCGAGTATAGACGGCTGGAAGCAAGGCTAGCATGGCAGCCGGAAGGATATGTAACTGAGATAATTATGTGTTACGGGCCGCGTGTTTTTTTTTAGGCGGCACAGATTGGGGAAGCTAAAAATCTATCGGGGACCCTATCCCTAAACCTAACCCTAATCCTAATCCTAACCCTAACCATCAAACCCTAACCCTAACCCTAACCCTAACCCTAACCCCAACCCTAACCCTAACCCTAACCATAACCATAACCAAAAACCCTAACCCAACGTTTTTCCCATAGGTTTAACACGCGCCATGCCCCAATCTGTGCCGTCTTATAAAAAAAAAACGCTTACGGGCCCGAAGAAAAGATGGTGGTAAGATCAACACATCACACGCATGATTACTGAAACTCAGCAACTGAACTTTATTCTTGCCCCATATAGGGCGCCATCTCCGTCCGAGAACCTCTCGAAGTTTTCCTCCCCACGTGGGCTGAACATGTTACACTCAATTTGAATGAATACATATTCATGACATATAGAAATGAACAACATCAAAAATCTCATAGCTTCTCATACAATAGTGTTTTCGGAGCGCTTTACAATTCACGGTTCATTAAGAAATTAACACGGAATCGGCATTTACACTTAACATGAGGAACAAACGAGTATAAGTTAATAACAGGTTTACACATTCATTAGTGTCCTAATGTAATTAAATATATTAATTGCATAATTATCAACAATGTTCTTTAAATAAGTCAGTCTTAAGTTTCTGTTTGAAAGTGTCAATGGTCTTCCAGTTTTGAATATGGGTAGGGAGATGGGTAAAAAGAGGGCATAAACTCAAAATGTCCTACTACCATAACTGTAATAAAGTACGATTAGGACCAAGTGTGAGCTTTGCTCCAAATTGAGATCGATTCACGAACGTGTATCCGATTAAGGCGCCATCAGTTCAGAGCATTATACGGGTGTGCGCGGTTTTGGATGATGTTGTAGAAGAGAGGAAAGATCTTAGATTTTAGGGCAAGTATGGCAAGAGTGATTTGATTGTACTTTCTAACACGAGTAAGGAGACACGTAATGTTTTGTAAGTGCTTGCGTGGATTCGGATGACATTGAACGAACCGTTGCAATAGCCTAATCCAAATGAGACTTTACAAGTGTATTAACACGTCTCTAGGTGGAACTCTGGTCGAGGAATCTCCGGAATTTCCCAATCATATAAATAAATTTATATGATTCTAGCAACTGTCTCAGTAGCAAATGTCGTGGAATATAAACTGGATTTAGTCTTACACTTGTCAATTACCAATAATTGCATAAAGGCGAGTGTAAAAAATACAGGAAAGAATAAAATATTCTCAAAACGTATAGAAAATTGTTTGAGTGTTCAAATTAATTACCTTGTGTCTCTACTTCCTTAAAAAAAGTGTATGTGTGTCTTTTTGTGAGCCTGTGTGCGTGTATGGTTCGCCGAGTCTAAAGTGGTCTCTCTAGATTTGAAGTGTACCAGTTTTGTAGCCTTCAGGACTGGTGAGTTGACCGTGCAAAGAGAAGTGCGCCCTCACAAGTTGTAAAAAGCTGGTACTCTTTTCGAGACTCTGGTTCACGTCTATTTCCATCTGTAACCAACTATCAAAGTTTAACATGCCCGGAAGGACCCATGATGTGAAAACACCCAATGTCATGAGATGACTTCTGACTATAAATATAAACAATGGACAATAATTAAATTGTTAGGGTAGTCTGAAGGATTAATAGAACATTATCCCCTCTCCTTTCCATGGGTTTTATCCCCTGTTGGTATTTGGGTGTTGTCGTTGTAGTTGTGTTGTTGTTGTTGTTGTTGTTGTTGTTGTTGTTGTTGTTGTTGTTGTTGTTGTTGTTGTTGTTGTTGTTGTTTGTGGTGGTGGTGGTGGTGGTGGTGGTGGTCGGGAAGCCCCCCCCCCCCCCCCCCCTCCCCTCTCTCTCTCTCTCTCTCTCTCTCTCTCTCTCTCTCTCTCTCTCTCTTATTAGATACGAATCATTGATATTTCCGGTTTCTGGTTCCAGATCAAGTGAGCCTGCTTTGGATATTGATCCAGACAGGGTGCCTTGATGGTCAGTAAATCGAATTTTTCTTTCTCTTTTTGAAGCTATTGAATCTGAAAAGTGTAACCCCTTTCGTTCATTCAGTAATATCGAAAACATTATCTGTCATTATCTTTCAAAATGCGCCTTTCGTGTCACAGTGACTAGGTAGTAAGGGGTACTTTCATCTGCAGAGGGATAACTTTACGAAACAATTACCTCATATCGAATCAGAGGTAGTAGGATATTGGTGCACAAACGAAATCCTTGGTATATTATATCTATATCAACTTGCAAGCCAGTTCTGATCGTGACAAACGAAGAAAAGAAAAGAAAAAGACAGGGCATCCAGGAAAAGAAAGGGCTATTTTTGCTCCTGTTTTCTTAGTTAACGTGTCAGTTATTCAGTGTCATAGTGGATGAACACCAGGCGGGTAATTATTTCACAGGTTTCATTTTGTGTCCGCGTGTGTTCTTGAAACGCCATCACAACTGCCCAATTAACCGATAGATTGTCACCGTGGCCTATGCCATTGTCTAAACACACTGAGGAAACTTAGACACCTCGCAGGGAAGGACTTAACGTGAGAGACGTGTTTCGGGGGTGTAGACGTGTCGCCAGACCACTTCACGCTCAATTAAAATCGAAAGGAAACTTCTTTTTGTCTCCTCGCCATGTTTCGCGAGCTGCACGGACCCTCCGTTGCCCTGACGGCAGAAACAAAACAAGCAGAGAAAACAGGTGACCAAGTCAAAAATCACACGTTTCAGAATAACCGGTGTTATTTCTGCAAACGAAAGTGCCACTGTCAAAACTGACGTTCTTAGAGTGACAAACGTAAAGGCCACTATACAAGAGCGGAAAACACGTGAAGGCATGCATGTCAGCTTGGCTCTCTATAAAGTCAATGCGGAGTCAAAACACGAACAAAGAGTATTTCTGACGTTGTTATTTCTGTCAAATTATATATCATCATGACATTTTGTAAGCCAATACGTGATTTTCTTGCAAAACTGACGTTTCACCCTCAATAATTAAAACCATTAGGCTATAAATATGGAACAGGTATACGTCTGATACTGTGAATGCGTTTAATACCGATGTTCTATTGTTCAGATTTTTACATTGTACCCCATAAGCTAACAACAAGATGCCTGTTCCCTAAACAATTGTTCTCTAGGGCCATGTCAACCCCCCCCCCCCCCCCATCTTTTATCTACCGCCCACCACCCTCTCGCCCATAGCACCGGCACTAGAGCTCGAATGTAGTCTTCTGATTTCCTACATTAAAACTTCTGCAAAGTGGAATGGAACATGAGGATTGTCACGTCGTCAGGCGGTGATTGTTCTGTCAAATTTTGTATGCTTGATTACATTTCTTGACTTGATTCCAGATTCCTTTTGTTAACCATGCATTATGCTTGTGTACATATCTGATTTACGGTGCCTTTTATCATTAAAATACTATGTACGTCTCATTGTTTGTTTGTTTGCATATACTTACTTGACGAATAAGTCGAAGAATCAATGAAATTATCATCTAAGTTATTCTTCAATTTACAGATAAACTTACCCGACCTCATCGAACGCAGCGAACTATTATCCAACAGTCTAACCTCTTTATCCAAAAATGCAACCATCTGATTCTTCTATTTCCTCCTTACTCCGCGTCCCGTTATTCTTATGCATTTTCATTCTATCTCTTCCCCTCCTGTGGCTTTCTCTTTTCTCTCGCATCTTCTTCCTTTTCTTCCCTTCTTCTGGCTTTCTGCTGTTCTTTCCAGTTTTATTTAATTTCCCCTTCAGCTCCTTCTCATCAATTTTCTTCCTTTGCTTCTTCTCTTTTTAGTTTTATTTCATGCTCACAAAGACACCACCCCCCAAAAAAAAAATAAAACACCAAAAAAACCAGTACCCTCTATTCCTATACTTCTCTCTATTTCCTCAGATATTCTTTTCCGTGATCCATGATCTCGTCTCATTCTCTCTTTGGGTGTCATTGTGTAGCGATTATCAAAATTCTATGTAGTGTTTATTTCTTTTTCAATGCTTTACAGTTTCTACGTCAGGTTTGATGAAATATCAGGCCACTAAAACACACAAGAGATGCCGGCAAGGATTTGTTTGATTTTATTATCTGAAACAAAAAAGAAGAAGAAGATGCTATTTCTTTGTATGGCGATATCCCTCTCTTACACTACAATACAACGCAAAATTCTCAAAGATTTTTGTTTCCTGATTTGGTTTCGGGCTTGATCGCCATGTATGAATAAACAAATGATATACACGCTAACACGATGCAAAATTTTCGATAGAAGGATGACAACAATGTTTTGCAATAATACTCTTTCCGAGCTTTTTTTTTTGTGTTATAGAGAAAATGTTAGAGAGTATACCCTTTTACGAGGAATTTCAAAATATATTTGATGAAAATCGGTTTTGAAATGGCTGAGATATAAAAAAGTAAAAAAAAAAAAGTGATCCTAATAAAAGATGAATCTTATCATTTGTTAGTATGGCTATGTTTTAGATGTCTTTTTTTTTTACTTTTTTATATCTCAGCCATTTCAAAACCGATTTTCATGTCTCAGTCATTTCAAAACCAATCTTTATCAAATAAGCATTGAATAAATCTTGGAATAACATGCTCTTTCAGTTTTATGCCTCCGCCACGAAGTGGTGCCGGACTCATTATGTTTTCGGGTTGTCCGTCCGTCCGTACGTCCGTCCGCGTTCGTTTACGCGATAACATCAGAAATATTGACTGGAATTTTACCAAACTTGGTCCAAGTATAAAGTATGATGGGGCAATTACTTGATTAGATTTTGGATGAAAGCGGCCAAAGGTCAAAGGTCAAGGTCATCATGAAATTGTATCCGTTTACGCGATAACTCAAGACTGGATCGGGCAAATTTCATCAAACTTTGTCCGAGGATGATGTATGATGGGACAACTACATGATTAGTTTTTTAGTGAAATCTGACTGAGGGCAAAGGTCAAAGATCAAGGTCAAATCCTAAAATTTATCTGTTTACGTGATAACTCAAAACTGGATGAAGCAGCTTTCACCAAATTTGGTCCAAGGATGAAGTATGATGGGGCAATTAGTTGAGGAAATTTTAGTGACATTGGCGAGAGGTCAAAGGTCAAAAGGTCAAGGTCAAATGCTTGCGTAAAGATTTTCCAGAGAGAGTTTCATGTCATAAGGTCAAAGGTCAAAAGGTCAAAGGTTAGGTGAAAATGTTGCAATTTCACTTTTCTCGCAAATGGTTCAATGTATCTTCATGGAACTTGGTACATATGCATGTACTGACTGGCAGGGATTATCTAGGGAATTTAGGGGTCATGGGTCAATAGTCATGGGTCAAAGGACAAGGTCAACTCCTCAGAATTGTACCGTTTCCCTCATATACTAGTATATAACGAAATGCATTATTAGTTTTAAAACTTAATATATACATGTATTACCTAATGGAGATTTTCTGGGAAATTTCCAGCCAGAAGGTCAAAGGTCAAAGGTTAAGGGTCAAAGGTCAAACATTCAAGACATTTCTGACAAACCTGTCATACAATATTTTACCAGTTACGTGAAACTGTCATTACACATTGTGAAGACATTGTACTATACACCCATTGGGAGAATCATGCATTATGGCGGAGGCATCAGTCGCCATAGCGACATTTCTAGTTCATACGATGTTTCTCATTATCTAATAAAAAACGGTAGAAATCTGAGACCGTATAGGTCTGAACCAAAATTATACCACCCCTTTAAGACTCGGTTTATTCAAACACATCTATCTCTTGTTGCGATTCGTATCGAGGTTGGTGATCCGTTCCATTAGACTAAAAATATCGAAGTGAAAACAAACAAAATAAGACGCTGTTGGTCATAAACAGAGTTGTTAAACGATATATATAAAGCATTTTAGTTCAAATATAAACATGAGACAACATTAAACAATTACGCACTCACACGCACACACACACATACACACACACACACGAAAAACAATGCGAGGATCTTTAATGCATCCAATTGTTTGTCGGAGGAAATTTGTAGGTCTAAGGTGGTTTTCTTCATGCAGTGAAAACGTTGTTTCTAACTTGTACAGGATTACTAGTATTACCTTCTTTTGACGCAATACCGGATATTTTTTTTTCATGAAGATTCACACTCAGATATTAGTATATACTTCATATATACATGTGAGTGTATGTGTGTTTGAGTGTGTGTGTATGTGTGTGAGTGTGTGTGTGTGTGTGTGTGTGTGTGTGTGTGTGTGTGTGTGTATGGATAACTACAGTAACAGCAAAATTAGGAAACTTCGAGAAATATATCACTGTATGATTAGTGCTTTTGTCGTCCATACTCCGTTCCCTTTCTCTGATTTCATATTCAACTCTACGTCCATGATATTCCAAGAGGATTTTTTTTTTTTTTTTGCAAAAAACACACAGAGCTCGAAATCGTATTGGAAACCCTCCATTGTTCGTGGCCTACCGACGGTGAACCTCGAACAATTGTCCCGAAGTCGTACAATAACACAAACCACGTTGATATCACACCGAGGACTATAGGACTGTGGGCGCAAGAAAAAAAAAATAACGATATGTAAAGGGGTAGGTGCGGTTGACTTTATACTTGCGAAGGTTTTCTCTTTTTATGCGCAAAAGGGAAAAATCGCAAAGAGTTGGTTGAATGTTTGGCAACTGAGAGGCGTAGGGGGAGAGGTATAAAAAGAAGAATCGGGAAAGGGGGAGAAGAGGGACTGAAGAACAAATTTGCAAGGACATCGTGAAAGAGAAGAAGACGGGATGGTTGAAGACGTTGGTTGTGTCACGATGTGAGCCACGCTTGAGCAATGTTGGGTGTTATGCAGGCGCGCCCACGACTTGCACTGAGTTGTTCTAGGCCGTGAACCAGCGCCAGACGCGTCAGCAGCGTGTGTATATGCGTGTGTGAGAGTTACGACCCACGGGTTGTTGGAGCAGACTTGTGATTCTGAAGTATTGGAACCCGGTGGCGTGGGAATGCAGTTCGTTCCGCAAAGTTTTTTGTGCGGAATCACTGATTTCTCTTAGTTTGCCTGTGTGTGTGTGTGCTTTTCTCTTCTATAAGGCAAGAGGGCAAACCCTTGAACAGAGCAATATCTGCTCTGCGTACAGGATAATCTTCGGCCTTTCCACTAATTCGGATTAACCATCTGGCTCATATTCACTGGATTTACATTGCGGTTGAATTAAATTTTACGTCAAAGGTGTTCCTTCAGTACCAAATCTTCCTGACTATCCATTCTAATTGAAGTTTTGATTCACCATTACGAACAACAGATATGGGAGAAAATGGGATTGATCAAGACAATCGGTGGAAGAACTAATGTCTCTCAGTGGATCTTCTGTGACGTTCTCTTTAGGTCTGACAGGTGCAGCACATGTTGATGAAAAACATATTTATGGACTCATTGTGCTTATGTTATTAAGTGGCATGAGTGAGAAGGAATATTATGTATGTGAGCTTTGACTACGATATCTTTCTCCGGCTAGTTTGCGACTGTGTATGACACGCAATAATTGACTTACCGCCTACCAAAGGGAAAAACCTGCCAAAGCCCTTTCATACCAACTTGCCAACGAGGGATCCTCAAGGATTACCACTATAAAGGTAGGCTCTACATGTCCCAGATTATAACGAGTCACTACAAAACTTCTGTTCTGTGTAAAATATTGGTAACTCATGTCCTTATGGTTTGTGAGTGTATGGTGCGTGTGCCAAAGCATGTGTGTGTTACCTTGTACGCACGTTTAATGTATGTAGGCCAATTGCAAAGGCATTTACTTACCTCTTTGTGTGTGTATAATATATATATATATATATATATATATATATATATATATATATATATATGTATATTATTTAATCATAAACATACATATGTGTGTACATATATATTTTGTGTATATATGCACATATACGGATATATACATGTGTGACCTTGTTATGGGTGTATATAAATGTGTGTACATGTATACACGGTTGTAAGTGTGTATGTGTGTAAGTAATTCAGTTTATCTGTCTTTCAAATTTCTCTGACGTGGGAACATATAGATACTGCTATAGAACAATCTATTCTTTAAGACTGTCCCACGGAGAGAGATAAGCACTGGGATTAACGCTAATAAGTAATGGGATTAAATAGCTCATCTGAATCTTTCTTTACTCAATTTTTATTTTATGCCTCAAATTGAGGCATTGCGCATCATCTTGACAAGATTAGCACGAATAATGGCATCAGCGTTTGTATTTTTAAAATTCATTTTGACACCCATGATGACTGATAGTATCATACTGTGATGAGATTATCATGAAATGATGGTTATCATAGTCACATTTTGTTAAATGTGCAAAATAATGTATTACTGCCTGCTGAATAATAAAAATATCTCCCCCTGCCTTTGATATAATACTGCTTTTCCTCTCTTCCATATTCTCCCCCACAATCTCTCATTAACCCGTTCCACACTGAAGTCTGAAATGTTCATAGACTTAATACACAAGCCACTATAGGTTCCCGTATGGAACGGGTCAAATTTGGATGTCAGACTTTAAGGTTCAGTTGCATGGTTCCAAGGTTTCTCCTTTTCTTTCTCACATTATGTACTAGTAATGCAATGTCCTATTACATGTATGTTTATGGGATGAATTCAGGCTCTGGGTTGCCCTTTATATAGGTAGTTGTGTGACGTACACAAATCAATTAGCTTAGAAAATAGATTGTAACATAAATGATATCAAACCTGAAGCTGACAGATTGATTTGTCATAATACTTAGACGACGATTGTTTCACCTCCACTTTAACTAGAAGTGGAACAAGACGAATGAACAGTCAAAAGGTCGAGTGCATCAACGATGTTTCTTCTTTTATTTCCATTTATTCATTTATTTATTACTGTTTAATAAGGCCCTTGTTAGACCACTCTTGGAATATTGCTCTTGTGTATGGAATGAACTTTCAAAGAGTGATGCAAAAAAGTTTGAATCAGTTCAGAGGAGAGCAACAAAGTTGGTATCAGAAGTTAAATCGCTGTCATATCCTGAGAGACTCGAGTATTTGGGGATTCCCTCCCTAGAGTATCGACGTGAACGTTCAGATTTGATTCTAGTGTTCAAGATTTTGTATGATATGGAAGACTTTGATCCTGCTGTTCTCTTTGTCATCAATAATCAAGTTGCACGCGTTTAAGTTGTATAAAGTAAGGTGTCGAACTAATGAAATGTTGAAATCTTCAGTCAGAGAGTAGTTAATACTTGGAATAGCCTTTGTGCAGATGCTGTCGAGGCAACATCAGTGAGTAGCTTTAAGTCCAAGCTCACTGATCACTGGAAGCAGAAGCATAACAAATTTAATCCAGATTGCATTAACTGACAATCCCATGGATACAGTACATCACATGGATCACCTCAGGCTCAGGATTGAGTCCTTTGAATGGCCCTCTACAAGTTTTCAACTTACTGGGCGTCATCGTAGGTAATTCAGGTAATTATCACAGCCGTTTGAAATGTGACACATTTTACCTTTTGATCTTCGATTAGTTATCAAAACTCTATTCAATTATTTCAGTTCAGTATATTATAGTCATCATAAAATACGTAAAGATACAAAGACGCCTGCAACTACAAACATGAAGAACACGTTTCATTTGATTAGTCTGAATCAAGTGGACACAGTTTCACACTTTCAACGAAATTCTAGAGAAGATATATTACGCCAATTGTAATGTTATCAAAGAAGGAGGAAAAGAACGATTTGAATATATGTGATAATAATAATAAGATAGATGAATGAACTTTCTCTATTCACACGCCCTTAAAACATAGTTTGATACAGTTAGTGTATGATTGTTTATGTTATTTGAAATGTTGCCACTGCCAAACACACACATACATACGCACACACACAAAAAACATACATACACAATGTGTATTACTATTTGTTATAATATAGTATTATCCATTGCAGTCAACGTTTAATCGTTGGCTCAGTGACGAACTATCATCACAAGTTATCGAGAGGATGGCGAGGTGCTAAGATTCATTATGTTGCCAGTCATTGTCGAGATCGAGTCATTCAAAAGTAGTAACCGATTCTCCTTCGAAGATCCCAACGTCCATGTAGAAAAGAACCACCATCATTTAGCCCCTTGAGCTCTCGATCAAGCCAAATCTCGTGCTCTCGACAAAAATCTGAAACATGTCTGCTGCCAATACCCTCTGAGCATTATTTCTGTTTTCTCCAAGTTCCTATCTATTTTTTTTTTTACATTTCCCATAAGATCCATGGCAGGAGACTTTTTTATCGATAAGTGGACAATTTTAGCATTATTCTATGTTGCGTTGCATCCTTTAAAAGATTTGTGTCGGAATCAATACTTTTCCTTGAAAAAGAGCTACCGACAGATACCCAATGACTCTTTGACGATCCTTACGAAATGAACTAACTCCAAAAGTCTTTTTCAACTTTGTGCAGACTGTACTGGAAAATGATGTCGAATGTTTCTATTTAACATAATGGACGATAAAAATTCACCGCCCACAGAAAACTAGCCTGATTATATAGGGCACAAATGCGAGAGGTATAGACATGCTATTTTCTGCTCGGTGCTTTTTCCCTTTACTAGCCCGAGGACACTGTCCATTCAACCTCAAATCCAGTAGCATATATACCTGCGGCGAGAAAACTCAGTGGAACTGAATACGCATGACAACTCGACAGGGTGCTTATCACCACACGTAGCCTACCTTATCCAGATTGTGTTTGGTACAAAATTGTCAACAGAGTATGGAGGGAAGGACTTTTGTCAAACCGTGAAGTATAATAACTATGTGGGGTTTGTAGTTGCGCAGAAGCCCAAGAAATGTCTCATTTCTTCCTTTCATAACGGGAGACCATTAGATTCTCACAATTCCCCCCCCCCACTTTCTCAAAACATACACGTGGAATGAGTAAATGCAACAATATTAGTAGAATACATCAGTAAAAAGTTTGAGGAAATCGGACTGTCCGTTCAAAAGTAAGGAATTTTTGAAATTTGGTGACGAGACCGCTGGATCAGAAGGTTACTACAGATCAAGACATCATAATTACATGTACTACAATGCAAAGAAACGAATACATTCCTCAAAATATCATTTTACATCAAAAGTATAAATTTCCCTAGACTTTTTACAGACGTATGTCAGGTATAACAATATTCCCTCTGCTTTCTTGAAGAGGTGAGTCTTGAGCTCTTTCATTGTGCCAGAAAAATGAAAAATGTGGAGTTTCCTTTATGTCATAATCCCTAGTAATCTTCTGATCCAGCGGTCTCATCACCGAAACTTTAACAATTCACAGTTTTTTAACAGATTGTCCGATCTTATTCAAACTTTCACAGATGTATTCTAATAATAGAGTTCCATTCATTCAATCAACATCTATTTTCGGGTGTTATTCTGTAACGAGCTGGTGTCACGATTGCCAGAGTGATCAAGTGCAGCAAGTCAAATCAGGCCTACTTCAATCTGATTTTCTTGATTGTACCACAGAATACACGTAATGATAAACATAGACCTTACAGGACAGTTCTTCGATCGCGAAGTAGTTGTCATAGGTACGCTAGTTCACTCTTCAATATGTTTTTGCTTTACTATTATCACTGCATGTGTACAAACTGCATTGTCACAGATAATCACTGCACGCAAAGCGTATGCAAGAAAGAGGGATTCGTGTGTATTCCTTCAGTTTATGAGTGTAGAACCAAAACTTCTAGTGTCTGGATCTGTCCAAATACAAATGACACTACTCATTGCTCAGGAAAATACACTACGAAGATCCGCGCAACTGTGGTTCTACGCTTCGTTACTCCGTGTACCTAAACCGCATTAAAACACCCCGAGATTTACAGAATAAGTTTATTGTGACACATTAAACTGTAGCGAAAATAGTCCTTGTTGTATCAACGCGCTGCTGATCAAAAGCTATGCAAGATCTTTTGTGGAATTTCTAAGAGGGTCAACCAGCATGAAAGCGCGTTCATCAGAGGTTTGCATGCTGAAATAAATCACTGACAACGACACAGGGCTATAGTTCATTACCGTATAGTTCGTTAATGTGCACTAATAGCAGTTATTAGTATACCCAACTTGTCACAAACTCTATACCAACTAAAAGTGTGAATCCAGTAAATCTCGACACATCGGTGCCCTGTAGAGTTAAGTGAAGTGGGGTCTGCTTTTCCCCTTCCCTTTAGTCAGTCTGTATGTAAAGCCAAGCGATTCAAGTCAAGTCAAATGACTGAAATGGTCGCTGCATGATGGTTAGAATTAGTTTGAACGCATTAATGCGATTCATCACATTGTCACAAGTATATATAGGCCTGCCTACCTACCTCCTCAACAGTTCTTCATCAGTCCCACGTAGGCATATCCCAGTTATCATGGGTGTATGCAAGGGGGGGTCGGGAGGGTCGTACGACCCCCCCCCCCCCCAAATTTTCAAGAGGTCCACTTTTTGTAAAAGACATTTTTTTTGAGGGCTTTTTACTCTATATAGGCCTACAACAGGAAAAAAAAAGTGACCAGGTGGTGTTCCAGCAAATTGTCAAAAACCTCGTAAATTTCGTAACTTAGTTTTAGTATGCCATAATTTACCTTATTTCTAAGCTGCACTGCCATGCCGAAAAAGTCACTTTTGTATGCACCAAATTGCCCCATTTTAAGATATAGAATTCAAAAACTCCCTACCGTGGAAGGGGGGACACCCCCCTCCCACACCCTCCCCCCGCTCGGTCGCTCCGCTCCCTCGCAAAGGTAAAGGTCCAAAAATTTGGGTTACGACCCCCCCAGAAAAAATCCTGGATACACCCCTGGTTATCTGTATAGAATCTATGTCATTCAACTTGAGATTTGTCTTTTTCACAAAAAAGCCGGCTTGATAAAGATTATCATAGTGATTATGATGATGGTACTAATGATAATGTTGATTATACTTTTTTATTCGCTCTCTCTAGTCAATAACTCTGTCTGTCAGTGCTGGTAATGATCATGAGCTTCTCAAGGATTAGATGTATATCTTCCACGGATTATCATATGTTGAATGTGTAAACTTTCAACAGGAATTATCCTCACCTTCAGCATCATCATCAAATCAAATAAATTTCCGTGCCCACCTCGAATATATCATACCCATTCCACATAATATTTAGACGACTGAATGTATATGTTCCAGAGATAGTGGTGAGAATAACTGGTTCATTATACAACCCCGCCCCCTTATCCTTTTCAGCCGTTCATTCACGCTAGCCATTCAAAACCACCATAGAAGACAGTGTGTACACAGTGTAGCAGAGAGTGTATAGTGTTCATGAGGTCGTTGACGGCATTGTAACACTGTGCCCAGAGGATTGTTCTCCCAGAATTCTGAACAGATCCCGATGTGCCTTTCAATGAAACTTCGGCGTCTTTCCACCATGCAATCTTCATTGATCTTGGCTCGAGTGTCCCTTCTGACTCCCCGTGTTTTAATGTTCTTTATCAGTCATATCAACCAATTTTCGAGTTGATTTATGCGTAGCGTGGTTAGTGTTTCTAGCCTGTTCTTTCAGCGGTAGCTCTTGATTTCAATATTGCACGTGTGGTTGCTTTAGTTTCTACACAGAACAACTGTTTCTTGCGCTCGAAGAAATTGCATAATGTCCTCTTCCAATGCAGTTCTAATCACTGGCTAAACATGGTTACAGGGTTACATGCAGGTGAAGTGGGCGTGGTCTCAGACTCATTGCACCCCCTCCCCCTCTCCGAAATGCACTATATAGGAGCGCCCTCGCTACTTGTGGAGATACAAGCACCCCTACCTTGAAGGATGTTAAGAACTCGTTCGAGACGCACTTGAAAGGTCTCGAACGGAAGGAGCGTGTTAATCGTAGCATAAAATGAGTGATCAGCTGACTTAACTTTGACCACAATCAAAGCAAGTTTACAAATCACAGAGGCTACTTTTCGGGGAGTAAACGATTTTGACTATAGGGTTATAGCTGCATGGTCTATTCCTTTCCACTATCCATTAACAAATAAATTAAAACAATCAAACAGTACTTTTATCATGTCGAATTGTATTTCGACGATTTTTTTTTATAGCTTTTTTTTTGTCCTATGATATGCATTGTATTTTGTAGGGAATTACTAGAAGTACAGTCAGTTCAGTTCAATGCAATTCAGCTCGTTGTCATCGAATCGGACGGGAATCAAAACTAAGATTTCTCAATAGTGCTGTCTCATGTGGTGAGATGGTGCAAATACGTACATAAGAATTTAAAAGAAACTGCTTTTGTGTTCATAAAAAGCAAACAGAAGTATATTACAACGTCTCACTTGAAACTTTATCGGCACGTTAATTGTTAAAGATAATAAAGTACAGTGGATGTAAACGTGTAGTTCGTTATCTAATAAGGCATTACTAAAAACTCAGTTTTTTTTCAGTTTTCCATGAACGTGTGTAACTCCCATTCTCCATACCCAACATCCGAAAAAAAAAATCTATATGTTTTGATACTTGCAAAGATACAACTCCTCGGTGAGCTTGCATTTTTGTCGGAAGTCTGGAAAAGAGGCACTTTTGTTCAGAGCATCTATTTTTGTAATTCTTGTTGTTGTAACTCGTAAATGTACGGCATTTGCTCAAGAGCTTTAGACTACAATTTAACACTTCGCGTGCCATATTTGGGTACCATCTCTTTATGTTCGGAGACTTGTGCCGGCACCACTATTCACGCAAAGAACTAACACAACAGTTATGATAATAGTAACTATCAGTAACTATGGACCCTCGAAAGTCTGCGCGAAGACAGTGAATGAACTATGAGGTAAAACATGCGTAGAAGAAATTTGCGTTCCTTCTCTCCCCAATCTCAACCCACCCCTCCTTCTTTTTCCTTATCTCTCCCCCCCCCCCTCTCTCTCTCTCTCTCTCTATGTCTCCATTGACATACATAGTAAGACTCATACTAAAGCATGGACTTGTGTGTCAATGCAACAGTATTTGTGTAGATATATATATACACACACACACACACAAGCACACACACTCATGTATGTATTTATAATAATATACATAATATATAATAGAGAGAGAGAGAGAGAGAGGGAGAGAGAAAGGGAGAGAGATATGTGCGTCTGTATGGGTGTCTGTGTGCGCGCGCATGCGTGAATGTATATAAATGTACAATAAACTTATGTGTACTGACAGTGAAGAGAGGGAGCGCTCGTGGTGAGTTAACTATAGTTCTTATGACACTGACTCTTTAGTGGCTTCTAAACTCTGACATAAACAATATAAGGGGGCTATAACGTGCGATACAAAATAAACAAGACACGAAGGCAGATACAAGACGGTTTAATACTATCTGGATAATTGCAAACAAGTTCTTCTACCCCCACACTTCACAAAAAAAAAGAAGGTGAATTAATGAAGAACTTCTTATTTTCAGCCGAGGTAAAGAAACAAAAATGAACTTAGGCAGGGAATCTACTCGTACAATAATATAAATCCTGCTACGTATTTGACTGCCCAAATCTCCGTTATGACAGCTTAGACTTTGGGAGGGACAAGACATATTGTGATCACCGCTAACTCTTCATTCCGTCTGGAATTTGGCAAGGAAGCAAAGAGAAGTATCGTTTATACACGAAAGTTGGACAATTTTGTTTGAGCCGTGGAGTGGAAAGACCATTCACTTCCCTATAGCAAACATCTTACCCACGGATAGAAAATAGAGGATTGGGATCTTTGTCGCAGCTGTTGTTGTTTAAAAAGCGAATTACATGGCCATGCTGCGGCTTTATACGATAAAGCCCTTAGTTGTTACCATTTTCACCCAAAATGGTTTGTTAAACAAATCTTTTTTGGCTGCTTTCTCCGTCTTTAATGGATGTTTTTCTTCCGAATCCCCTTCTTTTCCGAGAGTGCAAACCACTCGTTCTTTCACTCAAAGATTTGCTGACAACAGAAGTCTAATAATGGAGCGAAATGTTTGAACTGTTCTTTCTTCCTGTCTCGTTCTCCTCTCTCCGAAGTGCAAAAAAAGTAACAATATATTACGTAAGATTGTTTTCCTCCGCACTTTCTTAACGCGAAAATCTATTTAGCCCTATTTGAGTGAGAGCTTGCTTTATCAAGTTATCGCACTTTATGGCGATATCAAACTGAATGAGGTATTCCAATACTAATTTGTTCAACTTGAGGGGTTCTTTCTCCAGCTTTCTTCACCTGAAGAGGTTATCAAGGAATCGAGATAGGCGTTGACAACCTTCAGAATATAGACTAAATGATTTCGATGGAATTCGTTACTTTTTGCGCATGGACCTATCAGTCAGAGTATCTTCACTAGGCTATTATAATGCATATAAAATGGAATAACAAAGACAAATACTTGCCGGTACATCTTTTGCAGTTTATTCAATATATATTGATTAAAGAGCAGCTCAGTAAACCACAGGGATGCAAGTGAGAGCCTATGAACAGTCAGTACCCAAAATCAGTTCAAGAGAACTCGGTCACTCTTGCGAGTGAACTTCAGTTTGAATGTTCCCATTTATTCATACCTTTTGATCTTTCTGTTCAGTACATTTTTAGTATAGATTCTGCGATTCACGGATAGATATTTTTCACAATAATTATTGTTATGATTTCTTTTTTCTTCGCTGGGTTAAAGTTCATGTGAAGGCTTAGCTAAACACGTGACACAAAGAAGAGCTTGAGGCATTCTCAATTTGAATGTAGCTTTGGTGAAGCATGATAACTCATCTCTTTAAGAGCTGATTGTTGATTTATCATTTCTGTTCAAACCTTTATGACTTCTATAAAAATGATTGACGCGCCATAATACTGAATTTTGTTCAATTGATTGTGTTATTTTCCATCTGAAAAGATAGCTGTACAGACCATGTTCAACTGTACTATAGCTGGTCTTCACTGGGGTCTAGTTGTAAGTACTGGGGGGGGGGAGGACTAATTCACCACTTTATGTACCCTTCTCTATGCGATGAATGAATGAACAGGATCTCTTTTTTTTCCCTTCTCACACACCTACACACGAGACCTCCATTTATGTCCTATATTTTCCGTCTGTATGGCGTTTCGTTACCGAAACCAAAAATAAAACCGGCATCCCATAACGTAATACTTGTCGTTAGAGAGTGAACTAACCCATGAGCAAATGATGGGCTTTCAAAACGAAAGTCCCACTGCTGTCGTTCTGCAACTTTTGATTTGTTGGCTCCATTTGAATTGTTGGTACCATTATTGTTATTATTGAATGTACTGTGTTTCTGTGATATAAACGGCAGGCAGTGATTTGTCATTCTTAAAGTCAGGGGGAGAATGTAGCAGCCCTCGGGAAGAGGAATTCTGTTCGTTATTCTGCAGGTTCTTATCCACTTGTTCCCCTCCTTGCATAACAAAACAAGGTTAGTATCAAAAGATCGCCTGTATGCCGGTGGATTCTGATAATGCTTGTTCCCGGCGCATTCCGTGAAATCTCTTCATGCATACTAGTGGAATAAAGTCAGGGTAGTGGATTTAACTGAAACGGATCGACGGTTGCTTAACTGTACACTAACGCTGCTAGTGTTGTATACGTGTGTTGTAAAAAAAAAAATTAATGTAGGATTGATGCATGGGAAACTGTTGGAGGGAAAGGAATTATGTCTCGTATAGGTCTCATCGGGCGTTTAACAACGCAGTGCACTTCAACAAGCAACAAAGCCTCCGTTTCGTCTTATTAGATCCCTTAACAATGAAACCATAATAAAACTCTTCAAAGGAGTTACGTAGTGTATATAATGTGCATGTTAGTATGTGTATATTCGTGTTTGTACACAAACACACACACACACACAATATATATATATATACAGAGAGAGAGAGTGTGTGTGTGTGTGTGTGTGTGTGTGTGAGACATGTATCTTCAGCTGCTAAACATGCTTTTGAATCCTCACATACATACAATCACAAACAAGCATACATTATATAAGCACTTATATGTATGCTTGTTTGTGATTGTATGTATGTATGTATGCTGTATTATGTAAGATTGACGTATTTATACACTCCCATTAGTGTATTCATTTTCTGCCGTCTCTGCCTCTACCATTGTCGTTATTATTTTCACTATTGCCTTGAACATCATTATTTTTTGTATATGATATCCATGTTTTGTATTTTGTCCGATCTGTCCTCAGTCTTGATAAAAGGTAGAGCCCAAAAGCTTGAAGTAAAATCAAATTGTGAGGATTCAAAAGCAACGTCTATCGCCTCTTCTTTACTCTCCTTATATATATATATATATATATATATATATATATATATATATATATATACATATATTTATATGATATACATAAATTATATTAAATTGTTATTGTTGCTTTATTTACATATCGTTTAACCATGGAACCACGATAGAAGTTTTAGTGTAAAGAAGGAGCAAATGAGGCGAGAAGTGGATGCAATGCTGCAAAGGGATTCTACATTGACTGAAGGAAGCATGGCGCGATGTCGCAATTGCTTTGTGACATCATTATTTCGCAAATATTGTACTTACTGGTACCATGGAGTGTCAACGCGCTAGCACTCTGAAATGGCCAAAGATGCGTAAAATCACGTGAAGTTCTTTTAACCAATTCCTAGAGGATAAATGTTTGATTCAAAATATGAATAACTGAATAGATAAATAAAAAGATGAACGAATATATATATATACATGTATATAAGGAGGAACAGTGAGAGGAATAATGGTGTCAAAGCTACGCACCTTCCTTCTATCTCACAATATATATATATATATATATATATATATATATATATATATATATATATAAAATTCTATTTATTCATTTGTGTGTGTGTTTTAATATCGGATGGAAGAAGGTATCTCTTTCAAATACTTGCACATGGAGCCAGAGTCCCCCTTTTTATCTGTAATAGAATCCAATCTCTCTCTCTGTTTTTTAAGTGAACTGTTGACGTCTACCATGATTTAATCACCTTAGGGGTATCATCTCAAAATATCATCGACATTGCACACACTTAGACTCTCCATATGCCGTCATCAGAAAAACCTAGATGCAAGTGGGGGGGGGGGGAGGAACATGACTGGAAAGCTATACGATTTTAGTGTTTGCCATCCGTAACCATGGTTGCAAGAAAGAAAAATCCTGTTTTAGCATTATAATACTTTCCAAGGTGTTTTGATGCCGTGCTCCAGAAGAAAAGTTCAAAGACCTAGTCTTGCTTTGTTCAGATTGCTCAACAATTCAGGAGGTCGGAAGAGGTGAGATGATCAAATGTGAGTGTGGTCCCCGGGGTCTCTACTACATGTACATTACATTTTTTGACAGGTTACGCCAATCCCCCACCCCTCCCTATGCCTCAACCTAACTCGACACCGCCGTCATAATCAACGCCACTCCTCTGTAAAATAGGATGGCAAAGTGTTCTAACGTGTGAGAGCGTCGCTGATTTGGGTTGACGACTTGGAAACAAGAGAAGAAAGGGAACGAAGAAAGCAAGAAACTGTCCCGAGTTGATTGATAAAGAATTGGTCGGTGAATTTAAACTGGTGCAAACAAGCAAGAAACTGCATACCAGCACGCTTCGCGTCTACACGCCTGTTGCATAGGCGAAGAAGTGGAAAACACGACCATACACCTGCGGTGTCCAGCAGCTAGTTCAAACATTATCAGCTCCTCCTGTGTGAAGTTTCAAATGTATTCTGTTGGTAGAGTTTAGTCTGGATTAAGCCTGGTGTTACTTGTAGCAAAATGCAGCATAAGATATAAGATAATTTATTTCAACCAGGTCCCCGGGAAATTTCACGATTTCTCAGAGACTTTTCACAGAATCAATTACGTTTGAAAAAAAAAAAACATGTTAAGTTACTCTTCCCGAGAGGATTTAACTTCTTTCCGTTACGATGTTAGAATGGGATCATCCCTAGATTATTCACACATACACGCAGTAGTATTAACCATGTGGTCTCGCGGGCTGTTCACTTTGCCGAGGCATGTGGGTCTTCTTAGCTCCAACAAAGCTCACACAAAGAACAAAGCACTCTGCAGAACACGTGTGTTAAACTCCTCATGTCACTTTGTTCTAATGTCATGCAGCGTAAAAGAAGATTGAACTGCAGAGCTTTCTTACTGTCCCGGCACTGTCCTCTTACAGCCCCGAAAATACCAAAGAAACAAAAAATAGATAAATAGATTACGTAATGTATCAAATGATGCTGGAATCTAGCTATTCGTATTCGATTACAATCAATGCAATGATAACAAACACAACCACGAATCTATTGTTATCAATTTAATCATTATTATCAGTTGCTGTTATCAGTTACTCATCGCTATGTTTTGCTGTTGTTGACAACTTTAGTGTTTTCTTTCAACACGTAATACAACAAATGTCATTCAATGAAGATTGTGTCACACTGCATTCTGGATAAAGAGGCATCTTCATTTTAATGACCCAAGTTCATTCCGGCTCATTGTTGAAACATTTGATTTTCTGGAAATCTGTACTTTTATTATTTTTTCCTTCTGTATTGAAATCACATTGTGTCAATTTTAGGTGGAAAGGATTTGAAAGATCTTCTCAAGTTTTAAACATTAATTTCTTGTTAAAACCGCCACATAATGACACAGCTACAATTTTACATGCAAGAGACATTTACGAATCTGATTCCAAAAACGTATAAGCTACTTTGCGAATGCTTTCAAATTATTTTCTCACACATATGCTCCACAAAATTTCGGTTTTTTTTTTACAACAGTACAATTATTCTCAACTTGTTACTGCAATTGTGTTAAGGGTAATATCATTCCCCATTCTTTCTGAAAGAGGAAAGTCAAATGCTCTTTCGTTTATCGGTACTAGAAACGTAAAAATAAATTTCATTTTCTTTATTCAATATGAAACGTGACAAGATGTTGTAGTCTTCTCATTCAGCAATGGCTGCACCGAAATGTTAGAAATGTATAACATCTGGACAGATTGTCTAATTTTCCTCAAACTTCACCGGTGTGTTCTATCAATGTTGCTGCATTCATTCATTTCACACACTTATACTGTGTATACTTGGGTTTCATTCTCCTTTAAGTCAACTTGGAAATGGACTATAGACGACACTTTAAATTTTGACCGCAACTTTTGACTCAGATATCTCATTGTTTTGACCATACTCTCATGACATGATAGCTTTTTATCATATTGAGAGTGACAGACAGTTTTATGAATAACGGCGGGACACTCATTACCTCAAAATTATGAAATGATCATCTAGCATTTCAATAAGAAAAAGAATTGTCATCAATCATTTAACAGTGTACAGAAGAGGACCAATTTTTACGTTGTCCACGTCACGTCACATAGAATTAGAAGTAGAAAGGATTATCTTTTTTTTACGTAGGACAGGTGAACTGTTTTGCTCTCACGATTTCTTACATCAGCATTAAACAACATTAAAGCCTCGTGGAGACATGGCGATATTATTACATGATTCTCTCTATCTCTCCTTCCCTTTCTTTTGCTAGGCAATTATGTTAAAATATAGAGTAGGGAGATGGGAATGTAATCGGTAAAATGAATCACCTCTTATCTCCTTTGATACAATAATAATACTACATTGTACCATCAATAGCATCATGAACCAGTGTTGAAGTGCTGAAGGTTGGGGGAAAAATATTTGCCCTCGCCATGCCCACGTTTCACTCGCCTTCTGAGATTGTAACGCCATTTCATTTCAACCAACATATGAATTATCCATCCGAAGGTTTCTCTAATCCCTCCCTCTCTCAATCTCTTGCATCTTTCTTGATTCCTATTCTGCCACTCAATCCTAATCCTGACTTATTATCGCTAACCGTTCTCACTTCTCTTTCGTTCTTGCTGAGTAGAGCATCTCCACTGACAAACTACATGTATGTCTCCTGTAAAATAACCCACGCTTGCTTACCCTTGGGGAAACAAACAAAAGTAAGTAAAAAGCAATAGCATTCTATATACTTACAGTACACAAAATTATATGATACTCCAACATCAAACTGTTTCATTCAGCTGCACACCGCACTCTGCCATTTTTATATCTGTGAGTTACAGAATACCTCTGTCATATGTCTGTCCTCAAAGCATCTATACTCCAAACACTAAACAGAGACACAGACAGACAGACACACACACACACTACATTCATTCATTCATTCATTCATTCATTTATTTTGGCAAAATATAAAACAATATACAACTTACAAGTCGTTACAAAGAAAAAGGTACATGCCAGGACTCCTACGAAGCAATTATGTGCTTGAAGCTGGAGCCCTCAAACAAAAACTTGTTGTGACATGAACCAATGCATACACAGGATCAGTCCAAATTGAAATAACACATATATGTACATAATTCATCAGTTAACAAAAACAAAGTTATACCTTGGCATGGCTTATATATGGATAAATAAATATATAGATAGATAGATAGATAGATAGATAGATAGATAGATAGATGGATATATAGATAGATAGATAGATAGATAGATAGATAGATAGATGGATGGATGGATGGATGGATGGATGAATAGATATAGATAGATAGATAGAGATAGACAGACAGACAGAAAGAAAGACAGACAGACAGAGAGACAGAGAGTGATTAAATTTTGCATCTCGCTTCTTTGTGTGTGCTTGTATGTATATTTGTATGTATATACATACATAATGTGTATATCCTGACGCCATTACAAATATGATGAGTTCAAATATTTTGATATGCACATACTTACATGGACTTGCAATGAAGAATATGACTTGTCTAGAAAGTGATAAAATGACTGCCAAATTATGATCACACCCTTGTGTGAATCCCATTGGAATGTTCTAACTATAATTAGATGTTGTAAGATATTTATCGTTGCACTTTTGCAGCATTTTTGCGGGCAGAGAAGTGAGAATATGTTTGAAATAACACCCTCTCACTTTGCCTCAGACCATTCACTGGTCGGGTAGCTTCCAGTATCTGTAGCGGATAACATTCGGGCGACGAAAAAGAATTTGGACTTTAATCACTCTGGTCTGTCATCTTGACAAACAGATTTCCCTATTCGAGTCTATTTGTTCTGGAAAACGGTCCCTTCTTCTCCTGACGTTCTGTTATACGTCTCGAGTATGCTTGAGCTGCTGATGTCTTTGCGGAGGGTGTTATGTGAATGCCACTGTACTGTATTGGCCACTGGTTTCCCCATAATCTTTCGTAAACATTGTCAAGTTATGCAGTGCATGGGAAGGGGGGGGGGGGGAACGTCGTGGTCTAAAGTAGACTGCGAATGTACTTTCAAAGAAAAAGACCAGACTTCGTGACCAGCCACTTCACTAGTATGTTTTTGATTGTAGCACATTATCCGCATTACTCATCTCTTCTCACTAAACAGCAGCTGGCTGGGAATTGAGAATAAATGTGTACTATATACATATGTAGTCTATAACCGTGAAGTGTCAGCTGAAATACTCCCAGTGAACTGTATGTGTAAGTTTAGTCTACCGACTAAGCTGGCAATGATTATTTTATCAAGCGTTTTCAGAACCACGACGAAGTGGAATGTTGTCAATTCAAAATTCAATTCAAAATGATTTTATTTCCATATAAAGTACTACAAAGTAATATACATAACGCTTACATGAGTACATAAGATTAAAAGGAACTTTGAATCACGTAAGTAAAAAAAAAACCAGGAATACAATTATTATGATATCAACTCTGGTTGGGGTAAATAAACAAGAGTAAGCAATACAATCTTAATTAATAACTCTACATGAAAAAGCGGGATTCACAAGAAAAGGAAAGCTTGCAACATTTGTAAAAATTACATTAAAGGTGAAGGCATCTCAAGATCAGACAAGGACTCCATGTATAAAATTTTGATATCCTAAATGTTGTTGTGAGAAACAAAAGATATTCAAATTTTATGCAGACATTGGATGGGGAAAAGATGGATCTTTCAGGAGCATATAGGGTCAAATATCATTCATGATTAATAGATTAGCCAGAATCGTATTATCAGGCCAAACTTTAATAATTTTGTGGACTACAATGTCTGTAGTAAAGATGATGATGATGATGATGATGATGATGATGATGATGATGATGATGACATTATTTTGATGGCAAATCCTAGTCATGCTGATGACAATGTCGATGGCCATGATACTTTTTGATGTGATTTTTCGACTTTCTTTACTCTAAACCACTGTTATGTTATAATTGATCACTTAAAAAAAAGAACATTCTCGAAAGTTCTCACTTGTCCCCAACAGACAAAACTGTACACTCCATCTCGACAGAAGATTGTTTTGCGTACTATCAATACGCATTTGTTAGATTGTATAAACCAATAAGGAAAAATTAATGTGCGAGATGACAGCACAGTCACACATTCGAGAAGATATTATGACGTCAATGTTATTGTCCGTAGAACACCACCAGTGTTGATTCAGGCTCTTTCAGATTCCATTACCGTTGCTAATATACAGATCATAATCCATGTACCTGTATTGACCTGGCTTTTGAATTGAAGTGCATAATCATTTAGTGCATGATTTCCCTAACTGGAATTAGTTATCTTGTCAACTGGAAGTGCGGTCAAGCCATGACTTTAGAAAATATAATTCTTTCTCGTTCTTTTTGTTTCAAATCCTAATCTCTAGATCATATTTGAAAAATTCTGAATTCTTAACCAGGGATTGTTGCTATTAGTGTATTCACTCTATCGTGTGTGTGTGTGTGTTTGTGTGTGTGTGTGTTTTTTTTTTTTTTTTGTTCGTGTGCGTGTACATATGGGAGAGTTTAATTCAGTGAGGATAATGGAAGTGTATGGCATGTTTCACGTTTCCAGTTTTGTATTTGCTATTGTTGTTGGGGTTGGAGAGGGTGTTTTGCATTGTTACGTCAGTGATTTATTTTGTTTTGCTTCGCTTTGTAATGGTGACCTCTATCTCAAAAAGTGGTATATGAACAGGTTGTACTTGCTGTAGAGGAATGTGACAGGAAGAAGAAGAGTTGGATATCTGGTGTGAGACGCCCACAATGGCGAAACCTTGATCTCAGTCCCTCACTGCTGTTATACAAACATTGCGACATGACATTCATCGAACGTCAGGCTTCTTTTTTTTTTCTCGCTCCTAACAAGCGATACAATGTAGCTTTGTTTGAGGAGTGGTTTGTTGTGGAGATATGTGTTACATTTGTGTGTGTATGTATATGTATGTTATGTGTGTATGTATGTATGTATGTATGTATGTATTTTTTAAATATTATTTTCATATATATATACCACATATGTGTGTGGTACACATGAACACACATATATATGGGTGTGTATTCACTGTAAGATATTACCAAGAGGTCGAAGCCAGCACGAACTTCACAAACACCCATCGCACCTGATAGTAGTTTATAAGATTTCCGAGTATAAAATATCGTTACGTAGCATAATCGTTGAGCTGCATGGACCACTGCCGCTGAAGTCAAAAGTCTGAAATTAGATTTATACTGCGGTATTCCATGCTCTCTATTACTATTTTGTCTCATAGTATTGCATATCGATGTTACGTTGAGTAATCATGTCTAATAGCCGTTTTTGAGCCAAAGCAGTAAAAGTAATTCTTTGACAATATTGTATTGGTTTTTTTTTTTGCATTATATTATGCTTTGCTATTATCATAGACATTTACCTTCAATGTTGGAAATGAAAAATAAATGAATGAATGAATTATGCTCCATAAACACTGTGATTTGTATATGTAGTAGAATGATCGATTGTTTACAGGATAGATGAACAAAGAGAGAGGTTATGCCCCCCCCCAAAAAAAAGAAAAGAAAATATGATTAACGATGATTTATGCATTGGAAAATAGTTAATCCATTTGCTGTTGTTGCTGTTGTTGTTTTATGTCGAATAGAATATGGCGCTACTGACTGAGACTGGATGGCCAACGCGAGCCACGTACATTCTCATCATGCTCACATTGTGCGCTCATCGGGTTATAGCTCAAGGTAAAAGACAAATCACTCTATAAGCCTGTACATTTAAAGTGGAATAATAAGTACGCCCCTATTTGTAAACATTTATTAATTGAATTACTTTCCACTGCTTTATCTATTTTTAATGTCATTCTTGCAAAGTGAGCATTATTTCTCTTATACTATACATCTATTCGTATATAGTAGTACAAGTTGTAGCTTGTACTTCTTTACTTGTATATTTTGTATAATGTATTGCCCATTGGTCAACTGAAGTAAAGTAAGCGATTTAATCGACTGTTGGATCTAGTTTAACAAATTCAGGGGAGCAATGTTACTCCGTAGTAAGTTGTACAGACTTTTTTTTCACATTAGGGGTCTCATCAGTAATTGAAATGCAGTAGAAGACTTTGGAAGGTTGAGTCACTGGCGGAAAGGAACATTGAGGGCATATAAATTTAACAAACTCGAAATGCATCACTTTTGTATTGATCACGTATTATGCGGCATTGAGTAAGACTACGTCGTCATGCATGGAATGAACCACAGTGTTTCTACAATAGCATTTTATCATAGGTAACGAAATGCACCTGAACGTATTTATTATTCTATCATGGTGTAATAAGTCTTTATAATGTATGAAGTCGAATAATTACTTTGATGTTCCAGATATTTCATAATGTCTGATCCTTCTTTCTTTGTCAAAGGAAAAATTAAAATCTCTAACGTGTGTCATATTCAGGTTCAGGAACTTGTCATTTCAACCACATTTTCACTGAAATTTGACATCTTTTTTAAACCAGCCTTGTAGTAATAATTCAAGATATAAACAGAAAGAAAGATGACTGTACTAAAGTCGACAAGAATTCACGAAAGTTCCGTTTTATCTCCCTCTGGATTTACCCCTGAATCCCACAAGGCTATAAAGGTAGTACCAATTCACTTCCACGGGAAGTTGATAATCATATAGCTCTGGCATCTGTCACTCTATAATATTACTGGTATATAAATCTTGCTTAGATACATACTCTCGTATGATATGAGTTGACTTACTCCCTTCCAAGAATCACTTTTACTCCTCTCTAAAAATCACTGTTGCTCTTCTCTGATTGTCCATTAAGGACTTTTCCCTTGATTTTTGTTAATGGATATTCGATTATCAGCCATGATTGTTACTGAGCGATGACTCATTAAATAATGACTTGTTGCATAGATATGAAGTGGGAAGAGTATACTGCAAATTTAAGAAGTTCGTTTGTTTAAAACCAAGTATCGTTCGTTTTCGTGGTTGACAGGGTGTAACAATGACCCGTGCCAAAATAACGGACAGTGTAGGACCGCCATCTTGGACCCCGGCTACATCTGCGTCTGTCCAGTTGAGTTCAGCGGAAGAAACTGTGAGCGGAACATAACGGGTACGTGAAATAAACCGAGGGCATCCATATACTGTATCATAGGTGGTTACATGTAATTCTTTTCAGATAAAACGGTAGGTTCAAAGCAGAGAGAAATTATATTTTAAAAAATGAGTGAAAGGATAGTATCAACTATTATGCTCATAATCATAATGATTGCAATATTACAATAAATGATAATGATAATAATTATAATGATAATAACAATAAGAAGAAAAACAAGAAGAGAGAAGAAGAAAGGAACTTAATGAGAACGATAATTCCTCGCTCAAATATGAAGTAAAACATAATTATAATGATGCTTAAGATTAAATCAACTCTTTTGTTAATCTTTAGTTAAAAGTAAATAATAATGTCAAAGTCACCCCCATATTCACGTTGATAATACAAATAGAGTACAGACAGTTTCCAATATCATTGCAAAATTACATTGTGAAAACAAATTAAAATGATACAATCGAGGCTCCGAAGACAAGTCATCAAAATATGTTTTGACATTTATTGTAGCGAAATTTCGAAAATTATTATCAATCGAAGAGTAAAAGATACCTTATGCAAAGGGATGGAAGACATACCTGAGATAAAAACTTGTTTTATCCTTTGTTTATCCATTTGTCTGTTTCGAGCCACCATAATCTTTTCGTATTCCGTTTCTTTCCATCCATTTATAGTTGACCTAGCTCCGGTCGGTGGTTTCCAGCGCCAATCCATTCTCGCCTGCTCGCGAGTGATTACTGGTATATCCGGAACTTTTACGTCTCCCGGATATCCGAATCCATCTGGTCATAATCTGAATTGTGTGTATTCGATGCGCATAGCCGAGGCTACCACGATCACTCTGAACTTAGTCTTCTTCGATTCTGAAGAGGAGAAGGATGACTTATTTTACTATCAAGCACCGATTTACAACTTCACCCGTTTCCTCGATCAACCCAGGTGGAATGGGATCCACACCGGAGAGACGGCAACGTTTCAGACTAATCAGCTAACATTGCTGTGGAATACAGATTTCAACATCAACAGCGCTGGCTTTCTCATCACCTACGACATACGTAAGATATTTGTAATGTCTTTTCAGTTGTGTATATTAGAACCTTGTAGGCAATTTTCTTTGGTTTTGATTTCTGTTAAAACCTGTCAGCCGATGGCCTACCTTGTGAACTACGCAAATATGGTCCTAATTTCAATATTAATAAACAAACTGCATCTCTCCAACTTTGAAGACTAAACAGGAAATTTACGTAATATCGCAATTTTCCCAATTTCTATCACTGATCTCTATTGAGGCCCATTGCATTCGACTCCGAGCTGTACATAGCTCACATTATGCGCATAAAAGGTGATGCTGATAACTTAATCTGATTGGACAAAAGTTTCACGCGTCATCAGCCTTGCTTGCGCAAGTCTCTGCGCAGATTGATTATTTTTATGATCGATTAGTTGTTGAGAAACTGATGACCGATTTCGATGGATTGCATGAGGATATTTTAGTACTTACGGATGCAATACAATCGATGCGCTTGAATTTGGAGGACTGGCATGGCCCAGCCGCGGTACCGGTGTGTGGGTGCCGCTCGCGCACACACAGCAGCCAGCCCGTTCGTTGCGCCTGCTCCTGATCCTCCGGCCGGTGGAGGAGAGGGTTTTGAAGAGAACAGGGGTGAAGGTGAATCACTTAAACTTTCCAGTACTAACGCTAGTATTGCTTTCCGAAACTGTAACGTTAGAGTGACAGCGCAAGTGCACTGTAAATTTCAATCCATGCCCAATCGAAAATCGTCTCTCGGACACCGTTGTTTGTTTGTACCGGTAATTCTTGTATTTTTTTCGTCGACTGCACTGAGATTCTAGTCGGTCCCACGTGCTTCGTTCTGTGATGTTGGGGTAAATCTATAATGACTATATAGAATCTATTAGATCACTGTAACGTTAGTCGTTTAGTCAAATGATTAGGCTGATTGTAATAGTATTTTGCTGTGATATTGCATTTAAAGCATGATTTACCTCTGGTTTTATAATAGTGAAGGTAAACATCCAGCTTTTGTTTTAGACACTACATTGTAACTACCGTAGATTCCTTACATGGGAAGAGTTTTTCCTGGACTCATCACCCTTTGTTGACTTCCTTACAGTGAGAGACTATGTATGAAGCTTAATCTTTGCCCCTTGCATTACTGAAGCCAGTAGTGAAAGGAAAGAGGTATTGGTAACTGCGACCAGTCCCAACACGAACTGTGTACGTGGAGCACCCCGGGGTTAGGAAAGAGGTAACCGCGGCGCGGGGCGCTGTAAAACCAGTACGGTATTACAGCCCTGTACGGTAGGCTACGTGTTGGGGTCGCTGCTGCCCACTGCGGTTAGGAAAGAGGGGAAATGATCTATACTGCATGGTATAGATGAGACAGAAAGATCCGTCTGTCCAGACGAGTCTTTTATATTTTATTGACGTTATCACTCTCCCTTGTAAAGGAGATCTTCGGTGAAGCCAGATGAAGTCTCTGTGATACATATCCCCGATTACCACTGTACCAGATACAGACCGATCTTGCAGTCAAAGTATAAACAGACTCAACCCTCAGTCTTTCTTTGTACAATCACAGTATCATGGAATATGAGGCTATCCCTCGAACTTGTAGTAGTATTCACCACTCAGTGTTGACACAACATCCGGAGCAACCTTGTTTTGTTTTTTGTGGGTTTTTTTTGTGGGTTTTTTTTCCAAGTAAAGGGCCATACAGTCATGGAACAGTTTTCCTAATGTTTCATCGCTGGTATAATATCCACTACATCTATGCTTGTATAATATTTGTCAAATATGGTTTAGACGTGTAGACGTGAAATTGTCTGACGTGCATGCCCACACTTGTGAGAGACTGTAATACTCGTGCATGAAGCACTGACGACTGGGAGATTGAAGGACCTATACCTGCACTCCTGTACTAATGATGATGATGATGATGATGATGATGATGATGAGTTCCATTGTAAGTAATGTACCCCCACTACATTATGACTCGGTGTCTGTGTTACCCTAGGATACCGAAAATGTTGCCAACCCTAATTCTTACTCTGCAGATAGTAGGATTTTCATCTCATATGTACCCGTAGTTACATCGGGTGTAAAATTTGACCTCAAACTTCTTCTTTTTTTTCAATTTGAATATGTGCAGATGTAGTTCCACTGTTGACTAATGGTGTTGTGTAGCATTTGATGGTCTGTCCAGTATGTGTACAGTGTAGTCCTTTTAGTCTAGATTGAGGGTTTTTCTTGATTCGGTCAAGCCTTCCCATCTGCTGACTTGTAATTTGTGCGCATGCGCTAGCTGTTCATTGCTTTTACACACAGAGTAGGTCCACAGGTATAATGCATATTGGCTGAGTTCATCCCACAGAGGTTTGATCTATAGGGCAATAGTAGATCAGGGTTGTGTGCTTGCAGGCCATTCCATACAGTCAACCCTTTCCTCTGTGGGGAACTTCTTGATAGTCCATGCTCTGTGGGTCCAGTCTTGGTCATCCTTTAGCACAGCAAGTGGCCTGATATTGTGAAGAGACAGTACATGTGGTGATATAGGCTATATAGAGAACTTCATCTCTGTATACCATTGAGCATCAAGGTTTCCATCGATGTTTGTAAGATTGGTCTTTTCAACAGAAGAGACACACCTTCCCACACTATCGCACTCCCACCATCAAAGAGCCTTACAACAGTGACACAAGGTTTGGCAATAATAAAGTGCTTCCTATCCCTTATCAACACCATACCAGTACCCATCCATTGATGAAAATGAGGCAAATCTTGATTCCTCTTTGAACGTGGCTGATGCCTACCTGAGTTGATTCTATTTTGCAAGTGAAGGTAGCTCGAGCCTGATACTGGTGATAGGACCATGAGTTCCTCTTGGCAGCTAGGTCAGTGAGCACGAAGATTTGCTGCATGTAGCCTGCTTTGGATGGTTTGAACACTTTGGATGTCTCCCATATTGCCTCGCAGGAATGGCCTGTACTTCCTTCAGTGATCATATTTGTGACCCTGCACCTCAAAACAAACAAAAAGTCGCCAGACATGAATTTTTAGTTAAGACCATATTCTGAAAGAGCAGACTTTAAGCTTTAAAATGATGTATGACTCAAATCAAATGGACTCTCCTAACCTATCTAAATATTGGAAAGAAAGCACAAACTCAGGAAAAGTGTGAACTGAGAAATGAGGCTCTGAAGTACAGTGTCTATTCAAGCGCTTAATCTTTACCAAAGCGTGCTGGCTGTGCGATGAATGGGACAAAAAATAGGAAGTAAACCACATGAGTAACAACAATGAAGGGATTATCAGATTTAACTGAAATTAAATATACCCTATTAACACATTCTGTCCATAATCAATGCCAACTTTCAAAGCAGTAGCACTATCCTTTCAAAAGTTATTAGAGTTGAAAGTGAAGAGTGTGGACAAGGTTTTTCAGAAATGAAAAAAGGGATTCTAAAGACACACCTAATCACACTATTCTACCAAAAATGTTCGAGATAAACTGCTAAAAAAACACACTTTCCTGCCCGTTTTATGGTACCACATTTTAGCATAATGTGAAAGAAGACCCGCTCTTTCAGAAAATATGAAAAAGTCATGTTCGGCTAGGTTGACCCATTTCACTTATTTTCAGTCCTCACGCAAAATCAGTGTGTGCGACTTTATGTTCGTTTTGAGGTGCACTGTCACATTTCGTTCCTGAGCCAGATATCCCATGCTCGGACTCCATTTCATCAAACAGACAGTTGAACCTCTCTTATCCGGCCTCCCTTTATCCGGATCTCTCTATTATACGGACGCAATCTCGCCGTGATTTTTTTTTTTTGGATAATTACGGGAGGAAAGGGGGATTCCCAACTCCTTGAGAACTCCTACACAAACACACATGAATTACATATTACTTCCAACATGATTAACATACATTACATCAAATTTCCTTCCAAATTGCTTACCTTCGGACATTTTAACATCCCCAAACATCCCCAAATGTAACAATGAAAAGGTTGCAGTATACACATTACTACATGTGGTACTACAATGGGCTACATCAGTACATGTGTATGTATATGTACATGTATAAAGCATTGAGTCTCCCGTATCCGGCCAAATCCCTTATCCGGATGAGACCCGGTCCCGACTTGTCCGGATACGAGAGGTTCAACTGTATTATGATGATTAGAAAAGATTTAGAATTCCCAGAATACTTGTATTGATTTTTTTTCTTTCTCTCTCTCTCTTTACAGAGTCAGATCCGTGCGTCAACAGTCCGTGTCAAAATGGGGGCATCTGTAACCCTCAAGGACTGACATTTAGCTGTACTTGCCCTTTACAATACTCTGGGCAGTTCTGTAACCAAGGTAATGTTTTTGTCTTTATCTCCAATTGCATTCCATATTGAATCAGTAATGCTCAATTTTACGACAAAAGTTGAGGTATTATGGGAAAGGCACAATTTATCCATAAATCATGTTTTGTATGATCCGTTGTATATTTTCATTAACACTGCAATGAAATTATACTGTTATTGAAGGTTCTTATCAAAGCTTTTGAATATTATCATATTTAAGAGTCTTCTTAATGGTCATATGGACAAAAATAGAATTGTAACTCACAATGCCTGTAGGCCTAACTCACAAGTCCAAGATGTAATTATTCATTATCTTCAGTGCTTTCAAATATTTTAGTGATTGCATGCAATACGAGCATTAAGATTATTACAATGTTTTGTTGAAGAAAAAATCCAGAAATATATCATCATTATGTTTTATATTTCTATTCTTTTCAGTTGTGGTCTTGGTGTCTAGTACTGTGCCAACACCATCTATCAACACACGCTTTGTGGAAGGAAGGACGGTGCAGAGTGTCACCTTTGACCTTACATTTGCCCCATCAGCGTTATCGGTGGGTGACGTCACTGGAACGGGGCTGTGGCGAGTGGACGCCTTCTTGAGCTCAGATGCCTCGGGGCTCGGAACCCAGCTGGGCCTCGTGGAGGCCGGGCTCTCTGCCCTGCAGGGCGCGGTCTCCTGGATGCCAGCCCAGGGCCCCTCCACGATCCTTGCCGTCCAGGAGGACATCATCGTCAACACGGCCAGATGCTCAGAGATGGGCTACCTGTGTGCCAGAATCGGGCGGGGACGAAGTGCATCAGCCAGCTTCTCTGTCGCTGGGGACCCTACAGATGCTGTGCTCACCGGCTGCACACAAGTCACCTGTATAGGTACAATCATTACTTGTCGATGAGAATGAGTTCACATTTATCCATTTCATAAGCAGTAAGCTACAAATATATTTCACCACTGAATGCACAGGTGTGTTCTTAATTAGAGTATGAACAAATGCACAGCTTCAATACCAGAATCATGGCCTCATAAATTTCAGTCAATTCATATGAAATGAAAAAAAGAAAGGACTTTCATGTATTCAGCCATACAGATTATTTCATCCTCAACCCTCATGCATAATTTTTAGGCAATTGGGCAATCTACGGCCAAGATCTTGGGGGTATGGGCTCCATGGTTCTAACAAGACTGAAAATACCCCGAGAGTAGCACAGTTTAAGTCAGCAGAGCCAAGTTGTCTCAACTCTACTATCATAGATCAGCACAATAGCTTTCAAATCATCAGTGCCTGTATTTTTACATCAGGAGTACAGTTTATAGCTCTTCATTGTTGTAAATCTATAAATGCAGCATGAAATGTAGCATTCATGATATCCATAAGACCTACCCATATCCATATATTTATGTTCTGCGTACTGCTCTCATTCACAGGAGTTGAAATCATCTTCACCCAGCTGAGTATTCTACCTGGCACGGTCGTACGGGAGGGATTTGCGTCCAATTCCGTTACCTTCAGTGTGACCCTCACCTCTGATGCAGCGGCGGGGAGCGTCAGTGGCTCCAACCTGTGGAAGGTGAGCGTCTTTGGGAGCACCAATGCCAACGGGGCTGGCGCTCGCACCTCACTGACCACCGTCAGCCTGAACTCTTTGCAGTCCGGGGCCGACGTGGTGGCTGGTCTTACTACACAGCTGCAGAACATGAATGTCCAGTGGGTGTTTGCAAGTGGAGCAACATGTCAGCAGATGCCTTTCTTCTGTGTCCTGGTGGAAAGGGGGGATAACCCAACTCCAGACTATCTCCTGTCCCGCCCACCAGAGGTTGTCTGTCAGCCAATAACCTGCCGAGGTAAGAAAGATGTTCTGCTGGGGGTCAAAAAGATCAGTGGAGATAAAATTGAGTAGCACAACATCTATTATCAAATACATAGGACGATTTAGCGGCGCTTTAAAAATGCGTATTGTTGTCCGCTCAATTTTACCGTTCAATATCAGAGAATATTGAACGAAAGGCTTAAGCCAATGTATTAATTCCCCATAGGCTACTGTTGTTACTGGCCGTTCAAGATCAAACCGTATTCTGTCTCGTCTGTTGCGCAAACGCTTGCTACTAGTGCGCGTCATTTTGTTACAATTCACAAGCGTGCAAACATCTTGCTAGATGTTTTAATTGCTTCATACACAGTTTTAGGGACTTCCCCTTTTCAGCGCTGGGATGTGACTGCTGAGTTAACTTCAAAGATGAGTAGAAGCCTGGTATTTTTGTGCAGCTTAATGCTTGCTCTACTTGATTGAAGATGATAATGATTATATTGGATGGCATTAATTCATGGAATACCAGTGAATATTGTAGTACTTGTTAGGGCCAATATTGCACTCATCTTCGATTTGTGCGATATTGGCTCTAACTCGTGCAATATTCCCTGGTATCCCATTCATAGCCATCCAATATACCGTAATATAAATATCAGACTCTTGATGTGCGTGTGTGTATGTGTTTCACCTTTGATTGACAGGACAGTTCAGTCCGCCAGTTCAATTTATTTCAATCTTAAAAGAATATTGGATGCAATACAGTAATATGGTCAATCATTATATTCCATGTGATTTTGTAGAGAAATAGGAGATGGAAAAAAAAGTTAAATACATGAAAGACATTACTCTCTGTATGTGCAACTTACAGCATGCAACTTGTTGGCAGTTGACTAATATTGATGCAAACAGTGTAACCTCGTTTTCAAAAACTATGGGTCCATGTCCCTTTGCTCCATTCTTTACTTCTCTTTTTTAATACAGGTGTTGAAGTCACTGGAACTTCCATTTCAGTATCATCCGGCACCCCGGTAGTGGAGAACAGAAATTTACACGAGTTGACCTTTGACCTGAACATTGACACATCACCCAGTGGAGGCAGGGTGAGTGGGGATGACCTGTGGACGGTGCAGCTTTACGCCAGTAACAGTGACATCTCTGGTGTGGGCATTCAGACGCCTAGCCAAGACGTAGTCTTGACGGCGTTGCAATCTGGTGTGGACATCATCAACCCAGGCTTGAGGGCCACCCTCCAAGGGGTACGTGGGAGTCTTGCACTCCAAGGCACCGTGTGCCGCAACTTGCAGTACGTGTGTGCTGTTCTTGGGCGCGACCTGAACTCAGATCCTTCGTTTACCCTCTCACCTAGCCCAAACAGCAATGTGTTGACATCCTGTACCCCAGTTACATGTCAGGGTGAGTAATTAGCTCGCTGTTTTTTTTCTTCATGATTCGAACAAGTTTTCAGGGTTTTTTAAATGAGGATTGTAATTTGTTTCCTTCAGTTATTGTATTTTTTGGGGGGTTTTTCTTTTGTGTTTTTGCTGTAAGTTTTGATGTCTATGCCAGGATGAGTTAAAGGGGAATAAAACCCATATGTTATGAATGCGGCAATATTAGCAATGTTTGAGGAAATTTGGACAATCTGTGGAAAAGTGATGTTTCAACATAAATATTGTATTCATGTTTACATGTATTGTGCCACATTGCTTCTTGCCCACAGGTGTGCTGATCAATTCAGTAGGCTACACCGTAACATCGGGTCAACCCTTGCAGGCCAGCACCGCTAATAACTTACTGACCCTGAACCTCCAAGCAGCTTCCCTGGCTTCGGGAGCCAGTGTTAGTGGACAGAACCTGTGGCAGGTGAGGATGAAGAATACCTCTTCTGTCATCTCCATTTTTCTTTTCCCTCTCAGTTTAGACTTTTATTTGCAACCCCTTTATGTGTCAAGGCACGTCGTTGAAACGTGTTATACTTTTCCATCGCACCGTTCAGATAATTATGTTAACCCGTTGAGGACTAGTCCTGAGTATACTCGGACAAGCGTCTCTAAGAAATGAGCATTGTAGCAAAATCAAACCGTCTTCCACAGGTTGAACTTGTTCGTATTGTAAGTATAGCCAGCCCACTCATCAGGTGTAACAACAATGTTTCTCAGCCCAACAGTAATGCCATGGTGACACAATAGAGATGAGAGGGATTATGCCATGTCTGTTCACTACGATTAGTTTTAGACATCTGTACCAAATGGATTTTCTAAAATACCACTCAAGTGGACATGCCAATATGCAAACAAAGCACAGTAATATTAATGATGATGATGATGATGATGATGATGATGATGATGATAATAAGAATGATAATAATAGAAATGATAATAATCATCATAATAATAGCTTCAGTGTACTGTAGATGTTAGTGGCTAAGAGAAGTTTTATATGTCGATAACTATATCGAACTATAAAGAAATAATTTCCTGGATGGACTTTCACATGGTAGCAGAAGATATCTGTAAATCACTTTAGCCAGTAATACATGTACAGAATCTCATCCTTCTTGATCATTATGGCATGTCTGAGATTATGGATACAGTTGGATACAGTACTATGGCTAAGTTGTCAGACAGGGCCTGAAATGATTGACCCTTGGGTAGCACTTCATTGAGGATTCATCCTCAGCACTGTTCTACATTTTAGGTTGCATTGCTTGGGCCAATTTAGCCTAGACACAGTGTATGACAAAAGTCTGATAGGAGAGAGGGATTTTTCAGAGTGTTTGATCTGTGCACATGTAAATCTTTATTTTGTCTGTTTGTCTCTCCCTCTTTTGTGCTGTTGTGTATAATAGATGTTTTCATTGGCAGTTGTGTGCTTGTTTGTTTGTTTGTCTGTGTGCAAAACAACTCAAAAAGTTGTGAACAGATTTGAATGAAACTTGCAGGAAAAGTTGATATTGACACAAGAAACAGATGAATAAATATTGGTAGTCACTAGCGATCCAGGAATTTTAATGGATTTTTGAAGGATTTTTTATCTTGTGGCAGATAGGGTCAATGAACTTTGGAGTTCAAGCTGTGCGGATTTGGGGTTTGCATACGCGCTCTAAAGTGCGTGCTCTGCTTTTCTGGTTTAGCTTGGAGAATGTTGCTAATGAAGCGTTGCCCATTATTCTCGCTCTCAACATGCTTTCTTACATCAAGATGGCATTCTGTGGTTCCCTGGAAATGTAATGAATAGTAGGGTTTTAGCGGTAATGATTCTTAAAGCTTATCACAATAAGCGTTTAGAGACTTGAATGTAATTTGCGCTCTATAAAAATGGTTTTTTATTATTATTATTATTATTATTACTATTCCTTTCAACAGGTGGATATATTCACCAACACAAGGAGCGATGGACTGGGGACCACACGCCTAACCCAGAGTGCCATCATACCCTTCGGGGGCGCAAACACCGCCCTTACTGCCGGAAACACCCTGAACTTGGTTGGACTCCAGGCCAACTTTGATCTCACTGCGTTCCAGTGTGCAGATATCCCCTTTGTGTGTGTACGCCTGAGCAGGAACTCCAATTCCAACCCAGAATTTACACTGGAAGGCGTCTCTTCAACATCACTTGTCTCATGCCAGGTTCTAGATTGCAATGGTATGTTGCAACTCAATGTTGCAAATTGTTATTCTTATTTCATAGTGATGTGGAAGGAAAACAGTTCTGTAACCAACAAAAGGAAGAAAAAAATATAAGATCAAACTTCGGATTACAGGTAATATTTGGACGGATGAATCAATCCGAGACGATTGTCTTTAACTGATCCATATGGTACTAGTAGAACCTGTTTACATGTGTGTAGTGCATAATGCATGATATGATTTTTCCACCATTGTTTGGCATAGTTTGTGTAGCTGGATTCTAGTGACAGAGTTAGAGCCAGACTAGGTGGTCAGTATTGATGTGACACAGTCCATCTAAAGTAGATGTTAACTGGTTACCTTTAGGACTTTGTAATTCCTATTGGGTCCCGCCATATGTGACATCCTTGGGTCTTGTAAGAAATGACTTAACCTAGTCATCAGCAGAGTGTGTCTGCCTGTAATTAATGCTCAAATATTGTGCTTGTCTTCAGAGTTCGCACAATACTTGTGGAATAATGCTTCACTCAGTCATCAAGAATTTGTATAAAGAACTGACATTTGGTTGCAGCACTCTGGTTCAAGCTCCTCAGATGATGAAGAAAAATATGTTACTATTGACAGATTTCGATATGTCATTAGTTCTTGCGTTCCTTCGAAATAAAACATGTCATTGCCGTCTGACAGTGCTGTCTTGGTGTACAAACTTAAAAAAAGATAGAGAAGACGGTAACAGAGTAATCGCTTTTTAAGTGTGAAATCAATATGCCTGCAAAATTAATGTGCTTCTTTCCAATATCAAATATTGTCATAATAAGTATTTGAAGAGACATGAACCCATCCCTCCCAAAAAAGAAGAAAAACACACACACACACACACACACACACAAAAAAAAAGAAGACCTTGAGTTGCATTTGATTTGATCATGGCTATGCTACAGTAGGATACATTGAAAACATATAAGACAGCTATCTATATATCAGTCTTTGGAATTGTGCTACATTGTATGTAGGTTGCTTGTGTGTGTGTGTGTGTGTGTGTGTGTGTGTACTCTGACGACTCATTTCATTGAAGGTCAGTCATCACTATCACCCCTGCACCTTATCTTTGTTCTCTCTCTATCAGATCTTAACCCTTGTGAGAACCACCAGTGCCTCAACGGAGCCTCATGTATCGAAACAGGCTTCACATACGTCTGCCAGTGTGCTACCGGCTGGACAGGCACCTTCTGCCAAACTCGTGAGTTATTTTTTTCTGTGAATGTAATTTGATTTGATCTGTGGTTTCCACATGGTAGAGTATACAATTTCCAGTTATATTCAATCATTGCAGTTCAGACATATAAGAATGTATGAACAAACAATGTTACTGGAAGATGAACATAAAAGATAATTGGACAAAGTACTCTGCAAAAATTGTCCCAGTATTGAGCATTAAGCTGAAATTCTGGTGTTTGAGGTTGCTCTTCAATTTTCAGAAGCATGACTGCATGAATTGTTTGTATAGTGAAAGAATTCCACTGTCAAATCATTCGTAGCATGGGTATATATAATATATAAATTCACAGTGCTGATACAAAATATCGCTTAGGATAATTTTTCAGTCATTGTTACTATTATCCATAATTAATAATTTCCCACTGGCGTATTATACTTGAGCTTGACACATGCATGTGCAAAATTTTTTTACTTGTTGGATCCAAATCAATATTTGTATTCAGTTCAATGCTTAAATGTATTTATGTGTGCCACATCCTCTGATTTTATTTCTTGAACCTGTTGACGTAAAGTCCTGGGTAAACTATAACTTATGTCATAATGGAATATTCACAATAGATATGTGTCATATTTTGATATTTTTGTGTAAAAAATTCACTGTGAGAATAATGCCAAAAATTTGACGAGATGTGGTCAAAATGCTTGATTATGAACAATGTGTCAGTAATTTTTGTTTTTGTGTTTCCTTTATCGAACTGTATGCAAACTTCAAAGTTGACTAAGAGATATTACAACCTGTAGAGAGAGGTTTTGTACTTTAATGTTACATACCCATAGGTATAAGCATGCGACTACAATGGTTTGAATTGATTATGACCAATTACAACATCTTTTTCTAGCAATCAATTACTGTGCAGCGACACCCTGCCAGAATGGAGGAACTTGTCAGAACTTGCCAACCACTTTTCAGTGCACCTGCGTTCTTGGTTGGCAAGGAGATAGGTGCCAGCTGGTTGACCAAGGTGAGAAATAAGGGTTATTCCCAAGACTACTCCGTGATTCTCTCGGGTACAATTGGTGAAGTCAAAAAACAAAGGAAAATTAAATGTTGAATGTTCCAGATTTGTTTGGCAAGATAGCTCCTGAATCATAACTACATTATTTCTTTTCCCTTTGTAAACATTGTGTTATTTATAGTTGAAAGTCACATACTGCAAGTAAGATCATATTCTTGCTCTTCACATCAAATACATAATTAATCAAGTACTGTTTGCCAGAAATGTTCACATGCATGAAACTCTAGCAAATTTCTGCGAGGAGCCAAGATTCGTGACATTGAAATGCACATATTTTTATCCCACACGATGCATAGAATACCAGTCATTTGTAGCAATTTGTGCGAGTTTCATGCTATGAATATATCTGGTTTTACAGTATGATTATGAATCATGATCTGCACATGCTTTCTTGCCCAATGCAAAGACAACTTGTCCCAGTAGAAAAAACCATGAATGTCAAATGAACTTACAGATTTCAGAGATTTACTCTATTATTTCAGTTGGCTGTCATTATCATAGCCAAGAAGAAGAAAAAAAATCAGTCTCTAGGGGTTTATTGCATGAACTATTATGAAAAGTTGATAAGGTATAAGTGTTTGATGGAATGAGAGTAGAATGTGTCACTGATGAGCAAAACTAATCTCTGAATTTTCTTTGATATTCTTCAGAGTTTGCCATGTGTGTCTCATTTGCTGGAAAAGATACTGGAAATCTTGTGTTCGTATCTGAGTTTTAACGCATTGAGGACGAGTCCCGAGTATACTTGAACAGGCGTCTATGGGAACTGCGTGTTATAGAAAAATCAAGCCATCCTTAATGGGTTAAGAGTGATAGCATCAAACAATTAACGTATACAAGGGTGTCAATTTCTGATTTAGACCTTGGATGGGACATATGATGATAGTGCTTGCTATAGATACATGTATGAAGTAAAACTAAAGTAGAAAATTGAAAATGCAGTGATTTGGCAAGTGCTTCATTTTTTTCTTCAATCAGGTGTTATCATGGAGTTTGTCCAGCTGCTCATCAACTCTGGCACTGTGCGACAGGGCTCTGCATTCACCAACCTCAATGTTAATGTTGGTTTATCCAGCAACCCAGCTGGCAGCGGCATCTCTGGCACTGGCCTCTGGCAAGTCACCATCTTCCCAAACACGCAGATCAACGGGAACGGCGTGTCGGTGATCCCGGGGGTCACGCCCGTCCTGACCGGCGTCCAGTCGGGCACCAGCCTGGCGTCAGGCGGTCAGGCGACCATTTTAGGCGTGCCCGTCAGCCTAAACCTTGGGGGAGTGACCTGTTCTCAGATTCCGTACCTGTGTGTGAGGGTCAGGAAAGGGGAAAACCCCAACCCAGATTTCCTGCTGACTGGCTCTTTGGTCAACTGCATCCCCAGCAATTGTCAGGGTAAATTCTTTCTAACTCCCACCAGACTCGGTATGCCAATCAGCACACACTCAGCAGTATGCTTTGTTTTGTCGGTCTGGACAGATGGGATATAACTGACCCTCTGTAAACAGAAATTTCTTCATTCATACATGAAAGATACCAAGATAAGAAGTAAATGTATGCAGTTCATTTTCAAGGTTCCATGTCAGATTGCATCTGAGTCCATATAGACTCAGATGTAGAAACCAAAGGCAGAGAGAGAAAGAGGAAGGAGACATGTTGTCATATGTCTACTGTAAACACTGACTCTTTTTGCAAATGGCAGTTGATTGGACATTTTGTGAGCTATTAATATAGTGCTTTGTTGTCTTTTCATTATCTCGACAACTGCAAAAGAACCATGACACATTGTTCAGAAGAAAATGTTACTTCTCAAACAAACCATTTCCAAAAAAACATAATTTGCCTTCAGATGAAATCTGTCAGAAGAAAGTAATTGTATTCCAAGGATTTGAGCAGCGGGCCCCAGAGCAACTAATAGTCATCTGATATTGCCATGTTAGTTTGCTGGCCTGGAACAGAGCGTGTGGGGCTAATTTTTGTTTTCATTATTTTCAATGTTCACACCTGTTGCTATTTTTGTGATCAAGAGCCTATTTGTGAAATTTGTGGAAATAAGACCGCCACAAAACTTCAGCATTTTCAGTATTCACTTTCCTGTCTGTCAATCATTAGGTGTCATCATCACTGACATCCTGAACTTCTTACAGTCGGGTTTCCAAGTCAACGAGAACTCCAACACCAATGCACTCTCATTCACACTGCGGATCAACAGCGACGTGCAGGGGGGTAGTATACAAGGCACCAACTTGTGGTGAGGTTCAATGCGCCTTCAATGTTCATAATGATGATGATATGTGACCCGCTACAACAAAAGGATCCGAAAGTTGGGGGAGGACAATTTTCTGAAAATGATGTGACATTATTCCCTTACTCTTCCACTTTAATTTCATATATTACACTACTCATAAAAAAATTCGGTTGTGGAGATATCCATGATTTTGTTAGCGCATGTCGAGTGGTTTAGGAAATCAGTGCTGCCTTCAAAGTTTTCCTTCCTACGCTGTCATGATCTAGGGGAGGCAAGACAGTTTTCACTGCTTGACAATAGAAGGTATGCTCCTAGCGACTTCCAACGATGTTCATTCAAGCTTAGCGCCAGTGGTCTAGCATGACCAATCAGTAACCAGGATGCCACGCACTGACCTAGAAGATCACTCCCTCATTGCTAGGGGCGGAGTCTAGCTGCGGTGCTAAATCCAAATCTTCGGACATGTTCCTGTTCCGCTGAAAGTCGGAAAAATCGTCGCCCGGAAAAACGCTATTTTCTTGCCTTTCCTTTGATCACGTAGCTTTGAAATATCAGAAGATAATAAACGATACATTACACTGCAAAATATGCCAAAAACAGAAATCACATAGTTTTGACCGATTTTTCTGATCTGACTTCAAAGTCGATTTTCTCCGCTCAGCCGTCAGCGACTTTAGGATCCTTTTGTTGCAGCGGGTCACATATGGTTCTACTTCCTTAGGGTAACCTCTTCACTTTTAATACCCATTTGAACTTTGTGGTGGAAAGGATTATATTGAGCAAAACATTGTGACAGTAGATTTGTGTACCTGGGAGGATTTAAGAGCTCAGGGTGCAGAATGTTTAATCCACTATCCCACAGTGTCTTTGTGGTGATAACTAAACAGTTACTGGGAGGTAGCCAGAATGGCAGTTCTGTACAGGGCTGGCACACTTTTTTTTTTGCATAATACATAGGAAAACATAAGGTCTTCGTCAAACCACTTTTTATACTTTGGAATCAGCACCAGAAAAATGTGGTTAAGCTTTTTGTCTTTGACTGCTGATTAACCCTGGAAGTGGCACCAGAAAAGTGCGCTGAAGACCTTTTTTTTTCCCTTTTTTTTCCTTTTTTTTTTGGGGGGGGGCACCAAAAATATAAACTGGTCCCTCCCCCCTTTCAGAAATGCAGTGCCGGCCCTGTTGTAAATACACGTATTGTGCTGTAGCTGCTGGTTTGTGAACCTACATTGACTTTTAGAGTGACATGTGCTGTCAGTACTGTATTTTCTCACAGATGTGATACCACATAGATACATGTAGCTGCTACAATGTATAGTTTGAAAGCCGCAGTAGCTTGCACTGGTTGTCGTTGTGTTGTTTTCTTTTCATAGGGCTGTCAACACTTTCGTCAGCAACCAGGCAGATGGGTCAGGCCAACGCCTGGCTGTCAGTAACAACATCCCCCTGACCGCCGACCAGGCTGGCACCGCCATTAGCGCAGGCAACACGGCGCAGATTGCCAACATCAACACCAACGTGGACCTGACCGGCGTGGCTTGCTCTCAGTTCCAGTACTTCTGCGTGGAACTCACAAGGCACCCCAACCCGGGCGTCGACTTTGACGTCACCTTTGCAGAGGACGTTACCTGCTCTCCAATCAACTGCAATGGTTAGTGAGAAAACGGGTATAGTAAAGACAGCAAAATTGTGCTGTGGTCGTAGGAGGACTGATTGTCCTCATACCGTTACGGTTTTAGGGTAAGGCGGCAGCGTGCAGTCATCAGGTATGACACTTGTTGTGATACAAAGTGGGGGACTGAAGGTCCTATCCAATTCTCGGCGTACAGATGAAATCTGGTGGCTTGGACAACAATTGTATTTCAGTATTGCTGTACTTCAGCTAAAATCTTCGGCATGGGCAACTATTCTTGTTCCTTGTTATCATCATCACCATGTTGATGTGAATTCTGATTCTGAGTATTTCAATCGCTTTTTCTCCATATTAGGTAGCATCTGCCATAAAGGCAAGTGTTCTTATACTGTCATTGTTATTACTATTATGGTTATTATCAAGATGATGATGGGTGTTGTAAATGGATTTGAAATCTAATTTGGTTAGATCTGTTCTATGGGTACCTATTTTCTTGTAGTTGGTGTTATGATTGTTACCATCAAGGTGTTGATCATTTCCTAGTAGCTGAAATACCACCATTTGACCAAGAAAATACCCTTTTGTCGTCATTGTTATTTCAATCATGATGTTAATGATGGTAACATTGGTGATCAATTGTGAGAGTTTAGATATCTTGCTTTAGTATCATTTCATATCTTATAATGGATATTTTCATTTTATTACTACTAATACTATTGTCATGACTGATAGTACTAATTCTAGAACTGATAATATTACTGCTACTACTTCTAGCTCTACCAGTACTACTACTACTACTACTACTACTACTACTACTACTACTACCACTACCACTACTACTACTACTACTACTACTACTACTACTACTACTACTACTACTACTACTATTACTACTACTACTACTACTACTACAACCACTACTACTACTACTACTACTACTACTACTACTACTACTACTACTACTACTACTTCTACCACTACCACTGCTACTACTATTGCTACTACTACTACTACTACTACTACTACTACATGTACTACTACTGTACTACAACTATCACTACTACTATTGCTACATGTATGTATTACTTAATACTATTCATACTGCTGTTACTACTGGTACTCATGTTATTCTGACCACTATACACACTACTGCTCTGATTATTTCCACCACTATTCACACCACTACCATTACTACTACATTTACTTACACTGTATATCATCATTGATGTGACTGTAGTAGATATCATGGTTTATCAACATTAAGCTATTTCTTGAGGTGGAATTAGGAGAGGGAGTGGGCACATATGGGTATTATTCTGCGCCAAATTCAACTCCCCAATTCCCAGGTATCTCCATCACTAGCACCACCACCTCCTTCAACGGTGGTGTCCCACTGACCAGCGGGGAGACCAACACGGTCGTCTTTGACTTGAGCGCCGTGTCCAACGGCAACTTTGCTGGCGTGAGCGGGAACAACCTGTGGCAGGTGGCGGTGTTCACCAGCCCAAACATCAACGGTGCCCCGTCCTCGGGCACAGTGCTGGCTGTCATTCCCGGCTCACAGGTTGGTCTGGACCTCACACCTGGGGGAACGCTGGACCTCACCAATCTGCAGGTGAGTGAATAACTCGAGCAGTATCAATCCGTGATAATTGTTTCTTATTGTTGATGTTATGTTCTCTTCCCATTTAGTCATTTTTTTCTTCTTTGTGCATTGCAATGGTTACACAGTACAAATTGCATATCAACCATTCGAGTAATGCATCATAAGTAGCAGACAATGACAATGATGGGTTACCTTATTTTCATGCATCTTGAAGAGAACACCATATAATGTTTTTCCATTGCTAGCTTGGAAAAGTATGTCTTGCCTTATTGAATCCTGAATAAAGCATGTAAACCCTTCCCATGTTCAGTAAACCTTTACAACTAAGAGTGAATAAAGAATCTCCATGTGATTAATATTTGTCTGTGAATGCCAAATAATTTGGCAATGCTTTTTTTTTTAAAGAAAGTGTCCTTACCAGAAAATTGGATTACCATGCATTGAAGCTGTGGAAGAAGATCAGAAAGATTTGAGCATCAGATACAAATCTACTGTATTTATTCATCATCTATAACGATGTTCAATCAATGTTAAAGGTTTTATGACATACAAATGCATGTTGATTTGTGTTGGTTAATGATACCCTCAACATCACTTTTGCGGTGAAACAAATATCTAAAAACATTCCATATATCTTTACACATTTCTTCTTCTATTTTTCTTACTTGGATGCGCCCACAAAAAACCTTCCAAACCAAGATAATGGTTGTGACCTCATCTGTCAATCATTGCTAAAGTACTAGTATGTTTAACAAACGGCATTGGAATGCACCTTCCTTTCAACTCAACATAACTTGCATGTTTCTGTGATATAAATGTGACTAACAAAAGACATGGCGAGGGAAAATGCAAGTAATGCTTGGTCTCGGGGAGGGTGCATTCCAATGTCTTTTGTTAGTCATATTAATATTTTAGCAATGATTGACAGATGAGGTCACAACCAGAATCTTGGTTTGGAAGGTTTTGTTTTTTGTGTTGGCGTATCCAAGTAATCTAAAGTAAAGTAGAAGAATTAAAAAGAATATATATGTATGGATTGTTTCTAGATATTTGTTTTGCCGCAAAAGTGATGTTGAGGGTATCATGAATCAACACAAATCATTAAATCAACATGTTTTTGCATGTCATAAAACCATTAAAGCACACATCTTCCATACAAGATCCACAATCACGCAGACATATGCACACACACCACAGTCACCCTGATAACATGGTATGATCAGCAAGGTTAATTCAGGGTATGGAGCTTTTTCTAAAAAGGACTCAAATAATCCTTATTCTGTTCCACATACAGATATAAAGCTTGTAAGCGTGAAATTTGCTTCAAAGAGTAAGTCTTTCTTTATATGGCACTATGTTTTGGAGACTGAATTTGGTTTTCTCTTTTTCCATCATCCATGAGATTACAGGAAAAGCCCACAAAAATTCTTCAAGCAAATCGGCAGTAATGCTAATATTATTAGATTTACATGAATGGAGTATCCTTGATGAATATGCCCAGTATTAAGTTAATCCGATAATCCCTTCATGGCAAATGCCCTAGAGTTGCAAATTCCTCTTTATCCTAATACAATAAGTGGTGAGTCAGTGCCCTTCAATAGACCTTTTCTTGAAAGTAACTTTCCTGAAAGTTTGATTTTCTGTTATCACACCACCAATTTTGAGACACCTTTTTTTTAATGCCAAAAATCTCTTCTTTTTAAAACTTTATAACTAGAATAAAAGCAACTCACAAAAGCCTATGAAAAGCTACCAGGTCTGTGACCTATTCACTCTTTAAAAATATGTCGGTTTTTTTTTTTATTCGCTTTGCATGCTAGATCCATGCCAGTTATTGTGAAGCTCAAAAATAATGCCCACATTGAGACCAATCGCATATCTTATTCTCATTGCCATGGTTACTTCAGGCCACTCTGGATTTCACCGGCCTGGCTTGTGCTGACATTGGATACGTGTGCTTTGAGCTGCAGCGTAACCCGGCGGCATCTGTCCCTTTTTCACTGTCTGGAAACACTCGTCAATGCCAGCTTTTGTCGTGCAATGGTATGTGATTGGAAATAATTGCCTCTATTGCTTTCCGCTTCATGTTACAAGGTCATACGCACAGTCAGTTACAGAGTACCTCAATATTATCGTGTTGTCTGTAACATGTTATAAAGTGCCACAGATTAGTACATGGTACAACCAGGTCATGTATGAAATGGATTGATATCTCTATGTCAGTTATGATGACTAGTTATGTTTATCTGCGATACATTGAACTGCAATTTGTTTTGCATCACTGGCATTACTAATCTTCATTAGATGTTGACATGTTTGGGGGATTATGATGATCCATTCATTGCCAGTTGAGTGTGATATCTCAACAGCTGAATTGATTTATGGTTCACATTTTCCCCATGCCTGTGCTTGGGCCAAGATTAATCTGTACAGCTTGCATTTTGAAAGCAAATTTCAGCATGTGGTGCAGGGTTACCAAGTGGTATGAACAGTGAAATGTATTATTACACTTGATTTCTTTATTGTAAAATCATCAGAAAATTAAAGTGGGAAGAACAGGATTAAATTTGGCTTTTGCCAGTGATTTGCATGATAGCAAATGAGATTTCAAAGCCAGTGAGTAAATTCCCTGTAGCCTGTAGGTCTATCAACAGTTATACAATTGAGCAAAAGAATCTTTTACATCAGTGTGTATGGAGGGTAAAATGCTTTTATTGTCAAATGACTTGAAGTGGGCATTGAATCAGGCTGAGCACATGCACTCATCATACCAGGCAGCCACATCATCTAGCGGCATTCATTGGTTGTTGTACATGCATATCAATACTCATGTGATTATGCTGCCATATCCATCAAATTGATGCATTTACTGAGTTATTTCATGCCATTATGCCCCATCACGTCTGCCCTTTTGATTAGCCTTCCACACATTGAGATTGAAGATTAATTCAAGGCCCATGTCCAAGTGCATATTCATAGAAAAAAGTCATGCAGACAGAGTGGGAAAACTTTCATCAGAATGGGAAGTACATTGTATAAATGAAACAAAATTATGGAATTTTCAGGTTTCATATGTTCACACATTCAGCAGTGATATTGGTGGCAGCCATGTATAATGTAGATGAAGCGATGATGTCATAATCTCACAGCTCTCCAATTGGTTTGTACATTACAGCTATGATTCATCAGACTCATCCTTTTATCTGTCTACTGTAAAACACGACATCTTCACGGCACGAAATTTTCGCGAATTGGAGCCGACGGCCTCTTCCTTGGCATGAAATTTTTGAGAGTTGCCTCTCAACATTCCATGCATATAGTGTAGACAAGAACTTTTGCGTGCATTTTAATTTTGTGAATCTTGGTTCTTGTGAATTTCGCGAAATTAAAACGCACGCGAACATTCCTCGTTTTACAGTATCTCCCTCTCTTTCTGAATCTGTCTCTTGCCGCTCTACATGTAGCTCCATCTGCATGCACTGTGAACCCTTGCCTCAATGGTGGAGTGTGCTTTGAACAAGGGGCCGGCTTTATTTGCAGCTGTGCCTCCGGATGGGTTGGGGCCACATGCACTATTGGTAAAACTTATTTTTTTCATACTTTCTATCTACCTATCTTTTTACCTACATTTGTACATGTCTGTTTGTTCAATCTAGCAGTCTATCAGTCTGTCCATCTACCTATCAAACTGTCCATCTACGTATCTGCTTGTCTGTCTGTTTATTTTTTCATATCTGTCCATCTACTTTTATCTGTGTATTCATCTAACTATCATTTTATTTATATATCCATTTTTCTGTCTATTACATTAAGATCAAAATTAAACTGCCACAAAGAGATAATCCTGAATCTTAATTAGAGTGATTTTGCATGTTTTATGGTGAACGGTAATATATGTCTGGTTTCCTGAAAAGATGAAATAGATTTACTCCTAGCTATCATCAGTGGACTTAGGTGTTGGGGTTTTTTTCTTTTCGATTGTCAAAAATACCTATTCAAATTTGTAGATGACCTTCATAGTATAAACCCTTGTATGATGTAAGTTGTTGCTTATCACATTTTTTGGTTTACAATTGACAGAAATTTGCACATGTTATACATTTTATTGCACAGCTTCTTTAGAAATTTTGTATCGGCTTAAGTTCAGTATACTTTGGCATTCACTTTGACACATCTATGTTAGATGTGGAATCAGTGTCAGGTCCTTCGTCTCTATGAAACTTATGTCATGTACCCTTTGTGGACAAATATCCAGACAACAACTAAAAGTCAGTTGCTGAAAGCTAGGTTTTATAGATGTGTTACTCTTTTGAAGCTGCATATGCCTGTGTTGATTGTGTCTGGATAATGATAAATAATATGTGTATCATTTGTAATATCATTTTGTTGAGTAGTTCAAAGTTCAAGGAAGTGTATTGTCATTTGTCTTTTCCTTTGATTTACATTTTGTATAAAAATGAAAATTTCCGCCGTAACTAGCACTAACACATTTTCACTATTTGTGTGCACTAGATGACCCCTGCATACCAAACAATCCGTGCCTGAACAGTGGGTTGTGTAATGCCAACAATGATGGTACATTTGGATGCACATGCATTAATGGCTACTCTGGCACCATTTGTCAGATAGCACCAGGTGAGTATTTTTTGTGAAGTATGTCATTTAGCAGCCCATAATGTTCTTTTTTGTTTGTTTGTTTGTTTGTTTGTTTGTTTGTTTGTTTGTTGTTGTTTTTATAACCCATTGAGGACGGGCTGATTTTGCTGCAAAGTGATTTCTCATAGACACCTGACCAAGTATACTCGTCTAGTCTTCAACGGGTTAAAACATTGGCCGTACTTGCCTATAAATTTCCTTGTAGAAAAAGTTATGATATGATACAAATTTCATGATTTATTTCATGTAACTTCAGAGAAGAGGAGAAAAAAAGTACCCTCATACATCTTACATTCCCCGTAGTCAAGGAGACCATCAGGGCACCACATACGACTTCACTGCCAGTTTCCTCCATCCTTCCCTTTCCTCTATGTCTCTTCCTGCTTCTCGTAACATTTGGCCAGTCCAGTCTCATATTTTGTCTTCCCATCTCTTCTTTGGTCTTCATTAGCACCCTCACCGGTGCAATAATGGTACTTAATGTTTTATTTGATACAATGTGGTCCATGCCAGAACAGTATTTGGATAACACTTACTCACAGGGTCAACCGGTTGATTGGAATCTTTAAGTCTAAAAACTTTGTGGAACATAATTTGATGTCATTTCTGCACTTCATTGCTGTTTTTGTTTTGTTTTGTTCATTTTTGTCATGTGTTCTTCTGGTTGTTTGTGTTTATTTAAAACCAAAGATCCATGCAACTCCTTTCCCTGCATCAATGGTGGGACATGTAACCGCCTTGGGACATCGACCAGCTACGAATGCACCTGTCCCCTGGGATACAGCGGGCAGCGCTGCCAGGACCTCGGTGAGTGAGGAGTGTGTGAGGCTGAACAGATTCATCAGCTGAGAGATGGTCAGCTTAAAGGGATGGTATAGTTTTGGTTGAGATGAGGATTCAGGTTTTGACTTTTTTTTTTTGCAAGATAATTAGAAAGCACTTAAATGACATATTAAAGAGCCAATCATTCCAAAGAGAATTAAAAGTTTATTTCATGAAAACTGGTTATGAAATGGCAGAGATATCCACAAACAAAGTGGCCCCAATAAAAGGTGGATCCAACTTTTTATTAAGAGCACTTTGTTCTACTTTGTTTTTGGATATCTCAGCCATTTCAAAACTGATTTAATCAAATAGACTTTTAATCCCTCATAGAAGTGTATGCCCTTTATTATTTTATCTAAGTTGTTTCTAATTATCTTGCAAAACATTAAAACCTGAATTCCCATCTCAAGCAAACTATACCATCCCTTTAACTAGTCACTCTTGACTCAGTGTGCCAGAGAGGCTAAGCATTACCTCATATGGTTTGCAAAGTTAGAGAGCATGTCTATGTGTGTGTGTCTGTGAGGTTCAAGTTATCTATAATATTTGAAGTTAAGAGATTGTCAGCTTTGTCTAGAAAGCTTGATCACAAGTAACTGATTGCAAGATTTTTAAATCCACTGCACTGTACTGTAAGTGGGGAAATGAACTGCACGAAAGTTTTTATCGATTAGAGATGACTGCAGTTAGAAAAATGGGGGTACTGCAATCTGCAGCCATCATTATGGATAACTGTAGATTACTGATCATAAATGGACACACACAAGAGTGATACAATAATGTGAAGGCAGTCAGAGACCCCTCACAGTAAGGTCTAAATTCAGTCAGGAGTCCATCGCCCACAAATTGTTCAATTATCTCCCAGCTCCTCCCCCACCGGCAATCTTTTTTTTCTTTTTTGTAATAATTTGTTTGAGTTACAAAGACTGACTTGTATTTCACTCTCTGACCTGACATGATTCAGACCGTTGTGTACGGGACAGCCCATGCCTCAATGGAGCTCAGTGTCTGCCGAACATCCTACTTGGAACATACACTTGTCTGTGCTCGTCAGGCTTTAAGGGGCCGGAATGTCAATTTGCAGGTGAGTTATCGTGTGTAGACCAACCTCTCTGTGGTAATTAGCATAACCAACTCCACCAATCTTCCCCACTCAGGCCCACTCCTCCCCCACCCCCTTAACTCTTTATGTGCCATGGTGAAAACCCCCTGTGTGCCACATTATTTTGAGACTGCAATGTAATCATGCTTTGGGAAAACGTTCTGCTTTTCAAATCTATTTGACTTTTATAGATTTTTGTTTATCCTGGACATGTAATTACTACAGTTGTGGAGAAAATGCCAAGCTTTGCTTTGATGTAAATTGTATGACAAATTTATGATTACTTTTCTTTCAAATGATCAGTACCTACAGTATTGCAGAGGCATGAATTTGCACACAAAACAGTGACAGAAACTTAGAATTTACTCATAAATCAAGAAGGGAACACCTCCCTGGTAGTCAATCACCATGTAAAATGTATGCTACATGTGACGGGAATAGAAACGCTTTCATCTTACTGCAGCATTTGGCAATTTATCAATCGGTTTGGGCGAGTTTGTGTGTTTGAGCAGAATATGCAAAGTTGGCATGCTGTCGACTGAGTTGGGCATGCCAAACGTGGCACATGGGAAAGAGTTAAGGTAAAACAGGAAACAAAGAGGGTGCAAGCCAAACTTTATTCTTGGCGCCTGTCCTCCAGCTTTTGCAAAATTAAATGAATAATACATCTTGTTTGTCAATGTCTGAGATGTCTAGAAGTATTTTCAATGTCAAGCCACATGTTTCTATGTCACCGATGACATAAGTCCTGTATAGTACCGACAGCAAATAATTTTCCACGTATTCGCAAATGTTTGCGCATTTTTGCGCATTGCGATATGCGCGCATATTTGTGCATTGTAAATATTTGCAAATATGTGGAAAGATGGCGCTATGTACTTTATTTCACTTTGGATATCAAGCGCCAATTTTTCCAAATATTCCGCAAATGTGCGATTCGCAAATATTCGGAAATATTTTCGAATATTGGTGTGGAAAATAATTCACTGTCAGTACTGTACTGCTTCTATCATGCTGCTCCCCAACCCAAGAATCATTTTTTCCTGCAGGAGGTTTTGTTTATTAACATCCATGCACTGTTTTGATGTCTCTTATATTCATGCTTTAAACTTTGAGAAGTTTTCATGTAATAAGATGATCAGCAATCATTCGTAAGTGTTTCTCACCCAAGTACACATAATATGATAGAATGAATAGTTATAACAGAGAGATGCTGAGATGTAAATTATCCACTTTCATTTTTATTCACAGTGCACCTTGTTGTCATTTATCAGTACTCTTTTGCATACATCAGGCTGTCAGAGTATTGATTGCTTAAAGTCATTGGCAGTAGTGTTTTCATTAATAAATTCAAAGTTTCTAAACTCGGTTGAATTAGAATATTGGTGGAAAAAGCAATCAATGGAATATTTTGTCTTGTTTCTATCAATAGTATTATGTTTTGATAAAATGCTTTGAATTTGGGGCTTGTATGAATAAAAACTGTGTAATATCTCTGACACCCTCTACACTTTATGGCAGAATGCACACAAAAAGGAGTGTAAGAAAATAGTGTCAAACTGGCCTCAAGTTTGGTCCAACTCTGACACCTCCGTAGGTGGTCCATACCTGACACAGGGCCAGGCTTTAACCTGAGAACTAGAGTGAAAGCAGAATAATTCACAAGCTACTGGCATCTTTGTCTAGTATTGTCAAGTTTTCACACCATTCATGTTTGAGCTCGATGTTCATCCACTCACTTACAACCATACAATGTCAATTCAGAGTTGCCAACTTATGAATATTTGTGCATGCATATATGTTCGGACACGTGCGTGTGTTGCGAAGTGGGGAAGTGCCCAAGCTGTCCACATAGAGTTGGTTCATGGTGAATAAACGAGGCTCGTCTTCATGTATATAATTTGCGCAGTTTCAAGGACACTTTTCTCATACAAATTCCAACACGTAAAACAAAAGTAACATTGGGAGGCAGAGCATTTGACTGTGCAGCTCCCAAACTCTGGAATGACCTACCATTAGAAGTCAGGAAATCCCCAACTGTAGCAGTCTTTAAATCATGACTCAAAACATTCCTTTTCATTTAACTGTTCATTATCATCAAGCACATTAGAAGCTTTTGCAGCGCAGAGAAATATATGTCTATAGGTTTTGCGCCTTATAAATTGATATTGTTATTATTATTATTATTATTATTATTATTATTATTATTATTATTATTATTATTATTATTATTATTATTATTATTATTATTATCATTATTATTGTCATCATCATCATTATCTATCTCCCTCTCCCCCACCCCTTCCTCATGCCCCCTGTTCTCACCCAACAGACAGCTGCTTCCCAAACCCCTGCCTCAACCAGGGTGCATGCTTCTCAGATGAGTTCGGCCAGACCTTTACTTGTACCTGTCAGCCAGGTTTTCAGGGTACCCTTTGTGAACAGCAGAGTAAGTATTACTGTATAAGATGATAATTTTGCGAGGGTTTAATTTTCGCAAATTTTGTGGATCACTGTTGGACCGCAAATTTAACAACAAGCGAAACTGTCACCATGCGCTAGGGTAATAGTACATTTATGTTAGCATTGGTGTCCATTTGCGAAAACAACATCTCAAGAAAATGTCTGTAATCTCCTCATTTGTGAAAATATATCTGTACGCAAAAATAACAGCATATACAGTAAAGTGCATCTGTTAGGGCTCCGAGAAACAATAATGCAAACTCTTATTCTTTATCTTTTTGATCATACAGTATACTAACCCTCAGACTCACAAGACATTATTTGGAATTTTCAGATTTTTATGAGCATATCATGGCCTGTATTTGGTAATAATTTATCATATCAAGTGTATTGCCACAATTTTGAATCTGCCAAAGGGGATTAGAAAAGATATCAATGTATTAGATGTTTGGGGGTGAATTTCTCTCCCAGCTCTCCTTATGTTTGTAAATCTGTCACAATTTTGATGAATACTGTAAAACCAGAAGCATTTGCAGCATAAAACTTTTGCAAATTGCCACTGGCAGTCAATGCAATCTGTAGACACAAAAAAAAAAATAGTTTTGCGTGCATTTGACTTTTGCAAATCTTGGCTCTTTGCAAAATTTGCAGAAGTTGTTTAATGCATTTGAAAATTTCTGGTTATACAGTACATGGCTGGTTATCATGTATGCAAACAGTTCTATTGAAATTGTTAATGTTATACAATTAGAGTCAACAAAGACTTTATGATGATTTATGATAGATACCATAAAAATTGATTAAAATGCAAATAATATGTAAGTAGTATTTCTTATTTATAGAAATTGTTGTGTCAGAACAGAAGAATACAAGCAATTGTCCTTTGTCAGCTAACACTCATGAGCTTTGACACATGATTGCACGTGTCACTCTTTTTCCCATAGACCTGTGCTTCCAGTCCCCATGTCAAAACGGAGGAACCTGCTTGCAGCTGTCGGACACCACCAGAACGTGTGCATGTCTATCTCAGTTCAGTGGTGATTTCTGCCAGTACAACAGTGAGTAGACCGCAACCCTCATCACCACATCCATTTCTCCCAGAGTTATTCATTTTCATTTTCCCATTCTGAATCTTGGCTTGAACGTATGCAATGCTTGTGTGAACCTTTAAAGGTCCTGTGGTAACCATCGGGAACAATGATTTGAAAAATTGTCAAGATATGACATTTAATGCATATACAAGTACTTGTATGTAGGTCTGGTGTACCACAAAACATCCTATCATATAAAATTTTCTTGATATAGCCTAAAATATAGGGAGATACAGGTATCTGTATTTTTGTCGAGCCCACCGGAGGTGTGGGGAGACTAAGGGATCGCCTGTGGCGTCTGTCTGTCCGCCGTCCGTCCGTCTGTCCGTCCGCCGTCCATCCGTCCGTCGTAGCGTCCGTCCGTCCGTCTGTTGTCTGTCCGTAACGCTACAAAAACTTGAATAACTCTCTACTGAGGATTTCAATCAAACTTGGAGGGAAGAGTGGTTATACAAAGTTACACATTTTATCAGCCATGAAGGGCACCTCAAGGTCAAAGGTCACAGGCAGAGGTCAATGAACTGTAGGGCCCAATGTTAAGTTTTTAGGGGGCGTTTCGTTTATGGCTCGTAACTTTTGATGTATCTGTCTGTTTGTGACTAAACTTAAGGCCCCGTCACACTACAGCGAATGCCCAACGAATGCAAAGCGAAAGCCCAACGAATTTGAAAATGTGAAGACAGTTTGCATGTCTGACGTTCTTTGAATTCATTAGTTATTCGTAGGGATTCGCAGAGATATGCTGGAGATTTTGGACATGTTTTAAAAAAAAATCGGCTCCAGCGTATCTCTGCGAATCACGACGAATAGCTAATGAATACAAAGAACGCCAAGCATGTTACGAACTACATGTATTCTAATATTACCAATGTATGTGGACATACACTTTGTATCTTCAAATTTTCAAATTTATTGGACATTCGTTGGGCATTCGTTTGGCATTCGCTGTAGTGTGACCTTTAGATGGAAGATGTCCCTTGGGAAGTTGAAGGTTACCACAAGGTCAAAGGTCACAGACAGGGTTCAATGAACTTTTAGGGCCCAATGTTAAGTTTTTATGCCGCATTTTGATTATGGCTCATAACTTTTGATCCCTTCGTCCGTTTGTAACCAAACTTGGATGGTAGATGTCCCTTGTGAAGGTCATCACAAGGTCAACGGTCACAGACAGGGGTCAACGAACTTTTAGGGCTCAATGTTAAGTTTTTAGGGCGCGTTTCGATTGTGGCTCATAACTTTTGATCCCTTTGTCCATTTGTGACCAAAGTTACATGGTAGATGTCCCTTGGGGAGGTGAAGGTCATCACAAGGTCAAAGGTCACAGAAAGGGGTCAACAAACTTTTAGGGCCCAATGTTAAATTTTTATGGCGCGTTTCGATTGTGGCTCATAACTTTTGATCCCTAAGTCTGTTTGTGACCAAATTTGGATGGTAGATGTCCCTTGGGGAATTAAAGGTTATCACAAGGTCAAAGGTCACAGAAAGGGGTCAACAAATTTTTAGTGCCCATTGTTGAGTTTTTATGGCGCGTTTCGATTATGGTGCATAACTTTTGATCCCTTTGTCCGTTTGTAACCAAACTTGGATGGTAAATGTCCCTTGGGGAGTTGAAGGTCACCTCAAGGTCAAAGGTCATAGGCAGGTCAATGAACTTTTGGGAGTTAGAAAAATATTAATTTCTTGTACGCGAATGGGCGAGACACAATTTGGCACTTGCCTTGTTCTTAGTAAACCGTAACTGTAGACAGTTTAGTCTGGGAACATTTTTATTATAAGTGTTGTTCACACTTTGTATATTTAACAGTGCTTAACATCGATTTTACCAATTATAATCTTTACAGTGGTTGTTTCTATCCCTAACTCACATTTTAGAACTATTTTGAAGCACTAATGCTGGGTTTTTGTTTCATCTGCAAATGGTAAATTATGCCTTTAATTTTTAATAGCTGTTATGTACATGCTGCTGTATGTACAATTTCCATTGTAATCTGACCTCCTCCCCCCCCCCCAAATTAAAAAAAAAAGGCAAAAGAAAGATTTTCTGGAAATCATGTGTAACTTAGATCTCTCAAAATGTCCACATTCCTTCTTTTTTTTTAAAGGGTGGGGAGGAGATATCGAATATAAAAAAAAAAAAATCAGCTTTGATTTACTTTTTTGAAAAGACGTTTCTCCATCCATTTATTAAGAGAGTGTGAATAGGGTATTGTAAGGTTTTAACTTGAAGAAACTACATAAGATGCTTGTTTCCTGCTTTTTTTGTGTGTGTGTGTGTGCCTAAGATCCTTGTGTATCTCAACCCTGCCTTAATGGAGGCATCTGTGCTACTTCCAACAATGGGCTGTCTTACTCCTGTAGCTGTGACGAGACCCGCTGGGTAGGATCCAACTGTCAAACTGCAGGTAGGCTACTCCAACATCACTATGCATCAGTCTGTCATTACTGTCTCAAGTTTGGCCATTTTTTGATGTGTTCTCACAGAGGAGCAAATGAATTATGGAAAACATAAGTATGTTTCGGCATGAGTATGTGTTTCCTATACCCTCAGTATGCTGTAAAGGCCCCAAAGGAGATGCGTACAGTGTAACTTCATATATTTATGTCACTGTGCATAATTTTTGTGTGTGTGGGAATGGCATAATTCTTTATTTCTGCATGGATTGGATTGAATATACTGTAGATTCATTATTTGCAATATTTATCTGACTCTGCACAAGTATTACAAAACTAATGAGGATAACAATAAAAACTTTTGGTGAGTTTTGATAGTAATGATTGGTATCAGTGTGAATTTGGAGTAGCGTATGCCCAGAGCATTAGAATTGTAATGGTAATGATTAATGCTCTATCATTTCTCTAGCAATCATGATAAGAAAGCCAACATTTGAGTTGAAATATTCCAAAAATAGATATGCTATAATGAGTAAGAAGGAGATCATGTGATTATATCAGCAACATTGTGATGAAGATGATGGACACATAGATGATGATGAAAGTGACAATTGAAGATGATGCGGTTGAAAGTGAAGATAATCGTGGTATCGAGCAATTCTTCTTTCCATTACCAGTCACCACCTTCTCCTTCTATCCACTTCCCAGTTGTCTGCCTTGCACTGCCGTGCCGCAATGGTGGAGTTTGCTCACCAACTGCCGATGCCCTCAGTTTCACTTGCCAGTGTCCATCTGGGTTTTCAGGTCCTACCTGCACTGTCAGAGGTGAGAGGCAAGCCTGAAGGAAGCCATCATTAAACCAGTATTACCTGGAGATTTTCTTTTTTCTCTTTATTCATTTTGCATCATTAATCTTCACTTACTGAAAAGCACTGGAAGATCTATATTTTGCAAATTTATTCATGGATTAATACAAATTATGTATTCATGTTGATGATCATGAACATAGCAAAGAAATGTATTTTCATGCGTTGTACTCTCTTCCACTCACCCACAGAGCACAAACACACACCCACATGCAAGGGCAGCTGTGGGTTGTTCACTGATTTGTGTTAAAGGGGCAGTAGGTCTATAGGAGCAGAATGGGGTCAAGTTAGTGTCATCCAATTTAGGACATTCGAGGAAATCCATAATGATAATAATAAAGGAAATATTAGAGTGTTCCCTCATTTTGTGTGGTTATTATTCTTGCAAATAGGCTCAGCAACATAGAAATGTATTATTAGCCTGTACTGAAACAGCGGTTAAAATTACATACTTTGTTTTTGTTTTTTTCTATAAAAGTTAATTGGCTAACCTTTTCACTTCAAGCTTAGGCTGTGCATACAGGTGTACTTTGAAGCTGTAGTACTAGGTCTATTTTCCTGTTGTTGTTTCTTATGTATATATATTTATGTGTGTATATGTGTTTGAACAACTGTACCATGAAGAATCAAGCAATGGGTCTTAACATTTTCTGGATTCTATGCTTTCCACAAACAGAGGTATGCGACCCCAATCCCTGTGCTAATGGGGGCACGTGTGTTGCCAGTGGAAACACATTCCAGTGCATCTGCCTGTCATCATTTCTGGGTCCACAGTGCCAGACACCAGGTATAATCAAATTATGTATGCTTGTTAATATCACCTTTCGAGGCTTTGTTTAATTAGTTTGATAAATCTTAGCTGCATACATTGTATCACAATGGTCTTACAATCTACATTAGTCTTGCCTTTGTAGAAATGAAGCTGAGAAAATGAGAATTTAGGGATTTTTAATGATTGCAAAGTGCATCAAAGAAAGTTAGAATCTGTGAGTGACTGGATTTACTGCCATACACAAGTTTTAACCAAAAATAGGAGTGTCATGAAACAGCAGTGCCAAAGTAGATTGCTTCAGAAATGGTTCAACACAAAGTGAAAAAAGAAGGAATGGTAGGTATTTCATTCATGGGAGTTCTCTCTGTGAGCATGTAGAGGAGAGGTGAAATTCACTGGACCTCCTTGTCGATTTCGTCATTTTTTTTTTTTTTTTTTTTGGTGGTGGTGGTGTGGTCTTCATCAGAAAAGGTTACAGCCCTCAAGACATGGTCTACACGTCTGTTCTTGCCATTTATGAATACTTGGAGATATCCGCGTTTGCTCAAGGGTGTAGAACATGAAATGTCACTTAGGATTTCCTATGGCGTGATATTTAAGAGGCAATCGGGAGAGAGAGAGTGCCGCGTTGACATGTGAACTTGGCCGACATGTCATCCCCTCTTTACCTCCTTAACAAGGGGACTGGAGATATCAAATGATAGCTACAATGTATATCAAATGATAGCTATCCTGGGATTTGACTCCCCTTTAAGCAGTAGGTGATGTGGGTTCTGTCTTTTTTCAATTGGTGTTCACAGTCATACGGATTAAGCATTCAATCTTTTTCATAAAAGAGAAAAAGCAAAATGGAAAGCCTCTGTTACTGTTTGAATAGTTTCACATCTCATGCAAGTCACTCCACAGCTTGAATGTTTTAGGTGAGGTGTAGTCTAAAGGCAAGTCCAGTTCACCATTTCAAATCAAATGTGTGAGTATGTCTGCATCTTTTACGTGCAAATACAGAATTCACAGCGGTTTTAATCCATCTCATGGCTGTCTGTCCCATCATGTAGATCCTTGCCAGCAGAATCCCTGCCAGAACTCAGGCACCTGCACGCCCACCTCGCAGGGCCTCGATTACAACTGCCAGTGTCCCCCATCGTTCACGGGGCCCATCTGCTCATTCCAGGGTGAGTTCAGAAATGAGTTCAGAAATGTATGTACGTGTGACTGTGAGAGAGAGAGAATCAAGTTTGGTAGGTGACAACCAGCTGAGAGAAAAATTACAGAACAGCTTGTACAAAAATGTGCCACTGTGTAGATTCAAAGACATGGTAGTCAGGGGTCAGTATGATATGTGTGTAAATTTATGTATACGTGTAGATTTGTCAATCATTGTCTGTACTATGTGCGAGGGAATGAATGAGTCAATTTAAGCATGCATGATTGACTGAATAGATGAATGGAACAGATACAGGTACAATTAATGGAATGATTAATGAATAGAGAAGGTTATCAAGTGTGTCAAGTTCAGAAGTAATGAGATTTGTCTGTACAGCACAGGAATGGAATACTTTGGCAACATTTTAAAAGTAGTGAAACATAATATTGTTATACTCGGGTGATAGTAATAAGATAGCATTAAGAATTGATATTAAAGAGATACATGGATATTGCTGAGTGAAAATTGTATAGCTATTACTACTAACTTTTACTGCTCCTCACATGTTACAAGTGTATGAAGAAACATAAGAATTTCCCTGACATGTTGAATGCAGCATTGCCACTTCCTTTTCATAACATTTGTATAACGATAATCATTCATGTACAGTGTAGCATACTAATCATCACAAATTAAATTATTTGAATCCTAATAAGATAAGATTGTAATGTTGAGACACAATCCAGACATCACCTCCCCCAACTCTCACCTCTCTCCTTCAAGATGGCTGCCTCCTGAACCCTTGCCAAAATGGAGGAATCTGCCAAGCTGTCGACATCTTTGGCAACTTTGTGTGCAACTGTGCGCCAGGCTTCTCCGGCACAACTTGCACAGATTTTGGTATGCTGGCGCCTTTGAGTAGTTTCCATGTAGTCTGTTAGCTTTCTATCTATTTTTCTATTAGTGTCATTGTTTTCATTTGCAGTTGCCAATTTTAATGCCTTTTCATCACTATATGTGTAAAATTTTGTATAACTGTAAATCTATGGTGTTTATGCTTCACTATGTATAGACATCATGTACCATTTTCATGCTTTTATGCTTCACTATGTATACCAATGTAGACATCATGTACTATTTTTTTTTTATGCCTCACTTTAAAATGCAATACTGCAGTGAGTGTGTACATGTACAATGTAAATCAAAGACACATTTTACAGATTAAAGGATTATGCAGCATTTCTTTAAGTTATGTTCATTCATAAGGAACATCATGTTGAACTCTTGGCTTAATGTTTAAGGGGAAAATGATGCCTATTGTGTCCAATTTCAAATTGCCAATGTTTGAGTTTTCTTTCGGGATATTTTCTTTCTCTCAAGCAATTATACTTAATGCTGTGCTCTAGGTATGCAGGCCCATCAGAAATGTATTTTGTTGTGTTTAATCAGGGACATTTTAGTAGTTATAATAAATTCTTTCTGGAAAATGTTTGTTTAGGGGCAACTGAGAGGTAATAATGACACCAATTCTGTCACAAAAGAGGGAGATGAACTTGGTGTCTATTGGTAATTAGATTTTGTTATTGTTTTCTATTTTTTTGTTTAGACCCCTGTGGCCTAGCACCCTGTCTTAATGGAGGACAGTGTATTACCGATCCATCACAACAAGGCGGCTACCGATGTATCTGTACATCCACCTTCATTGGAACGAACTGTGCCTTCTTTGGTATGTTGCATAAGTTGTTTTTTTTTTTAGTCCTGTTGGTGATGATCATCTGCAGAAATTGATTGCAGGTCTTGTTTTTCAAAATAGTAGAATTTGTTACGTTAGATATTGTTCTTGGAGGTGTGCATGCTTTTTCTTCACTCTCTATGGTATGTTCAAAGTGATCATTTTCTTTATATGTTGTTTTTTTTTTCAGTATTTTCAGATGGTCATTGATATATCTAATCTTGTGGACTTTGTTGAACTGTGCCCAATCTGTGTTATACATGAAAAATGTTGGGAATGTGGATATAGAGTAAGACAATGAGCATGCAAATAGTTTTGAACAACTTTGAGAAATTTAGCGAATAGTAAACATTTTTGGAAGAGGAACATATATGTATTTCTTTTCTCCAGCTTTGTGCTTGTTCTGGGTTTTCGTACTTGCTTTGTCATAGATGCAATTGACATAGATTTAGATTGGAGATACTGTAAAAGTTACAGACTTTAACTGCTAATACAATCTCTTAGCCATTTACCTTTCTCAAAGTCATTACAAATGCTCTTGCAAATAGTGAACTCAATGGTAAAAGTGAGAGCAAACTCTACAAAATCTCAAGTCTACATTGTATGTAATTTAAAAAAAGAGAGAGAGAGTGAAAATATTAAGAGTAGTTCTGCATCAATAGTGATTAATGTACACCACCATTCTATCTGAATGTGGAGAGGAAAATATGAACAAAAACAGTGATAACTGTGCCAAGACCACAGCCTTATGAACTTGTCATTTTCCATACTCATATGTATTGACTTTCCTGTGTGGAAAATATATCACAAAGCTCAAAATTATTTAAGTTTGAGTAAACAAATTTATTCCCTTTCCTTTTGCAAATATAAAAGTGTGGTTTCCTCTGTATTATAGTGAGGTACACATGAAACTTTCCAGAATAGGGAATGCCTGTCACTTGTTAGCCAAAACATTGTATACTAGTAGTTTTGTTGATACTAACTACTGTAAGAAGTAGGCTCTACAGGTCTATTCTTCATCCCCTGATTAACAATTGCTTAATGTAGCAGTTGACATTAGTGCTTGTTGACACTAGTGTTTCCTATTAGTTTGTAGATCCATGATTTTGCTTCAATGCCTTAATGGATTCTGTTTTGGCCGAGATTATTAAACCTAGTGTCCTTCCCTTCAAACGTTAGACCTGTGTAGCGCAGCCCCCTGCTATAACGGTGGTTCATGCACCCCGCATGACGACGGCAGCAGCTACCAGTGCTCCTGCACCGACCAGTTTGTCGGGGATCAGTGCCAGCTTCAGAGTAAGTTTGTGAAGAGGAGGAAATAGTCGAGACTGTCACCAAGCCTCCATCGCTGTATTGATGCTAACCATCCCACCATCACCTCATCAATATTGCCTTTAATTGCCATATTTGTGTCGCCAAAGATTGTTGTTTTGTCTTCATTTTCATTTTAACTCTCCATCAGCACAGTGATTTGTTGATATCTATAATGCTAATTTCATTGATGTCATGCATGTTTTTGTAAATGTTTTGTCACCTGTCTTTGTGTGTTTTGTCTCCAGGTGTGTTGGAGGCATAATTTCAGTTGCGACAACTGACAGCACAGTGTTTGTTTGCACCTGCACCTGTACCTACTGCTATTCTAATATTTACAACTATCTGTAACCATGTACATGCTTGTAAGCCAGCAAATTCCACTAATTCTCCCAAACATGGATCTCTGTAGCTTTCCTTTCTTGTGAGGTGAAACAACGTTACTTCTGTTGTAGTGCAGACACTAACCATCATCTGTAAATTTGGGGTTTGGTTTTTTTGTGTGTATTCACCGTCATACCTCACTCAACTCAATTTTGCCTTACCCATTCAACCTCATGTTTCTGTAATAATGCATGAATACTTCGTCTTCTCGCTGTTTCATTATCTTGTATTGTATGACTGATCTCTTGTATAATCAAAATGAAAATCTACGAAGAGTGTGCAATTACTACAATCAAACTTGTACTTTTCAGTTGGCTTATATTACAAAACGCATGGTTTGTCATTGAACTGGCAGATATGATATCCAAGGAGATGTCACTCAATCCATATAAAATCAGCTTTGAAGCTATTATATCATTATCATCATATGATAAAATCTATCGAAATCATATATCATTATTTCTGTTCATGTAGATTTTGTTTCATCCAGGTAGTTGAAAAGTCGAGATAACTTGATCATATATGGTCAACTGATCTCCTTCTCTTTGTGGTCTTACCATGCACGTCCATTCCACCAGATTTATCAAGTCATTTTTTTTTTTTTTGTGATGTGCTGTGAATCATTTAAGCAAAAATCTCACAATTGATTGCAGTCTCTTAATCTGTCTAGTGAAATGTACATTCGTTTTGATGATAATCCTTTCTAGCATTTCAAGAGCAATACAAATGCTGAAACAAAAAAAAGTGTCATGTGTTTAAAAACTCATATTGCACCATGGTCTTGAATAAAGATGAACATACATGTAGGTGGTCATGATTTTACCGTTGTGTTTATGATCTCTATCTGACTTCTGGTCAAAAACACTTGTGCACTTTGTATGCCTATAACATGATACTATGTGCTTGATGTTTGAACCATATTAATGCCACATTCAAATTTGCACTTTTTTTCCACGTTGCATATTCAACAAGCCTTGATTCATTTAGAAGTCACATAAACACATATTTTATATCTTGTATTTGTCTTTCATATTTTGCATTGTGTTGTCATCTTTGTTGAATACGGCAGTAACTGCAAACTTTTAATCCACACATATCATTTGTTCAACACTTTTTAAAAAATTTATGTTTTTATCTCTTTATATTGCTGTCAGTATACTGTACCTGCATATATGTTTATGTTTACTTTACATAAGCCTTACTTAAAACTACTTTTATGTAAGTCTTACTTACTACTTTACATAAGTCTTACTTCATATGACTTCGTGACTATACAAGATTTGCTTTTGTTTAAACAACAAGTGAAAAGTGATTTCCTGGTATTGGTCTCTGAGCAAACTCATTCATCTCATAGTGTCTCTATATGTGTAAGAGGCTATGTTCACCCATTAGTATGCCTTCTGAAATGTTTTTTCTCTTTTTATCTACAAGTGTGTGATTGTAACCAATATAATGACTGGAATAATGCGAGTGATTGATTGATTCATTCATAATGTATCTGATGCTCACCAAGTGTTCATTCAGTTTGATTCCTATAGCAATGATCAATATTACTCCATGACTTCCCTTGGTTTAACACCACAATGCTCTAGTTTACTTAGGTAGTAATCAAGTAGAAAGGTTAGAATGTGCTAGAAACTTGTCCATAGCTTTTATCATCCAAGGCTTTTCATTAGTATTTTGTATAAGACTGTATATTTCAAATTTAGAAATATAAATGCGAAGCTGTAAGGTGAATATTAGGAAATTGTGACAACAAATATCAGCACTACAATTGTTGTAATGTGCCAAAATTACATTTATTCTTCTCGTCCCCTTTTTCCATTCTGTACTTGCCCTCTTTTTAGATCCCTGCAACCCTAGTCCATGTCTGAATGCAGGAACTTGTAGCCAAGACACTTCAGTCAGTCCACCGACATTCAGCTGTGCCTGTCCAGCAGACTTCTCTGGACCAACATGTGCAATTAACTGTAAGTAGAGAAGAGTCATGACCCTCCTTTGTGAAGACAAGGAAAATTGTGGAAGTTATTAGCGTCAGTTATCACAGAAATCATAATCATACGTGTGATAGTACTACAGGCCTCGAATTACCCGGGAGGCAAAAGGCAATTTGCCGCAATGCCCTATATACTTGCCGCAATGCCTCTCTCAAAACTACCATGCTTAGTGCAACTTTTCCTTTCTGCCCTTAAAAAAATTTGAGAGAGAGTGCCCCTAAAACCAAAAATTGCTTGTCCCTAAAACTGGCGAAATTCGAGGCCTGGTACAACAAGTATGATCAATCATGACTATGATTATTGCTATTGTAAATCCTTTTGGGCATAACAATAATGGCATCATCATTGCCCTTATATATGGTAGAGCTTCCACAACTGCATTGACTGTTTGTTTTCAGAAATATAAAAATGAACGATTGGAACATGGAATAAATTATTAACATAACGGATTGATGATCCTTGAACCAATAAGTTTTGTTGATGCCATATCGCCTTTCCTCACACTAGTGCTGGTGTGTCCGGACCCGAATGACTTCATGTGCACCAATGGCATCTGCATTGACTCGACGCAGCGCTGCAACAACATCCAAAACTGTGCAGACTTCACCGACGAGCTGAACTGCCCGGTGCCATGTCTGAATGGCATGTTTGCCTGCACCAATATCCTCCAGTGTGTGTCGTCGTTTCTTGTCTGTGATGGGGTCGCCCACTGCCAGGACAGCAGCGACGAGGGACAAATTTGTGAGTTTTGTTCCAATTGTTTCTCTTCTGTTTTATGGTTATTACTTCGTTAGAGTTCACATTTGTTTTTTCCATTTCCTCTCATTGCAATCATCAAGCGCCACAAAAAGGATGGTAGAAGCAAAATACACAGTCATATACACACACATACATGTACACACACAAATACACACAAACACAACTCACAAACACACATACACACAAAAACACAAGTGCAACTCAAAAACAAACATACACACAAATGCACACACACACACACACACACACACACACCCCACACACACACACAGACAGACAAACTTGATAAACATTGACACACAAACTTGATAAACATTGACACACATTGAATGCATGGTGTTATTATGAAGGAAACATCTAAACTCTTTACCTCAAACATACAGTATCTCGATGTTTGACTCAATGTCTGATAAAGTTAGTATTGTAAGCGTGAAACCAAAAAGAAAAGTTATAGACTCCAAAATTGTGGAGAGTAGAACATAAAGTCAACTCTGTATGATCCTTGGTGTTGAACAACTTTTCATTCAGTTTGTACACAAAAATTCACCAATATTCATTTTCTCCCATTTCTCCTGGGAAATATTTTCTGCAGACCTGTTCTTGGTATGTTATAAGAGTAATATTAGTAAATTCTGTCTGTGCTCAAATATTTGAGGGGAAAAAAATGGAATTAATGGAATCGTACCAAAAAAATGAGCTGCTCAACATTTAGATCACACAAAATCGCCAATTTGTCGTACCCTCTAAACCTTTAAAATTCATAACTTGGTTTATGTTTCTGATTTTTTCTCTGCAAATTTTCACTGATTTACTTTTATGATTTTCCTTATTACATGTAAAGCAACATATTATCAGGATGAAATTTTACTTCAAGTGCAAAAACAGACAAAAAAAATAAATGAAATTCAGGAGAACCAGCATTTATTATGTTTTTTTCTTTTTACACCTTTGCACAAGTTATTCCCCTTCCTGTCAAATTCTCACCCTAGCCAAAGCAAAAGCATTAAGTCAGTCCTGACAGTGCACTAAGTCCTTATTCCACAACTGCCACATTTGACTCATTCAAATACCGGTATAGAAACCTTTCTCCAGCCATGCTCAGAGTGACGTCTTCAAGTTTGTTTGTGTGGCAGTATCTGCATTACCATGTAGATATAATTATGTCCGTGTAGCACTATAGATTCAAAGTGGTGTGTGGCATGACAGTGCTTGGCTGTCACAATTCAATTTGATGCACTCTGCACTGAAATGGTCAAGTGTAATTGGGTATCTAAGTAGCAGATATTTATGAATGTATGTGTGCTTGTGTGTGCCTGATAGTGTGTTCTTGCGTGTGTCTGTGTCATGTGTGTTAGGGTGTGTAGTTGAGTGTATGTGAAGCTGAAATTATTTATCACAATTTATATAAAGCATATGAAAAGAAAAATCTATGTGTGTGTATGTGCACCTAAAAAAAAAAAAAGATGTCAGCAGTTCTTAAAGGGAATGCAAACCCAAAGAGTAATGTGGATTGAGTAAAAGCATTAACATTAGTAGAACACATCATGACGCAAATCTCTCGTTTGAAGAGGCTACACCCCAGTAAATAATGCCAGTGCATATCTTGGCAATCAATGACTTAAAGTCAAAGATATAAAACACCTGTTTCTTGACCCTGGCCTAATCTAAGCATCAGTCATCGCCACAGCGCCACAGGAGGGGGGGGCACCGCGAGAGGAGGAGATTGTTTCGGTTTTGGCATGGGCCATGTAGCTCCATGGTGCGTGTGTGTGTGTACGTGTGTGTGTGTGAGTGTAGACATTCAGCGTATGCAGACAGAGCATGCCTGTACTGTAGTGACCGGAACTATTGTCATTCCATTTTGCTCTCCCCTTCTCCCTTCCCCATCTCTCCCCCCTCTCCCTCCCTCTCTCTCTCTCGCTCTCCCTCCCTCTCTCTCTCTCTCTCTCTCTCTCTCTCTCTCTCTCTCCCTCTCTCTCTCTTTCTCTATGATCCAGTCAGCAGGCTGATTGTAACCAGGGAGGTAGTCTCACCTCCCCGTTGTAACTCACTGCCAAATAGCACATTGTCAGCACCGGCAAACTGGCAATGCTCTCCTTCTTATTCCTGTATTTTCGTTATTTACGGGTCAATTTTTTTCGTTCGAAATGTAAAATGGATGACCATAGAATTTCTCAATAGAATATAAAATTGAAAACTTTAGAAAGGATAGAGAAAATTGAGTTCACTTTGAATGGTCTGCCACAGGCAGATATCCTTATCATGCTCTTACGTAATACGACAGCTGCTTTCTCAACGATCCAGTCAGCAGGCTGTAACCAGGGAGTAGTCTCACCTCCCCGTTGTAACTCACTGCCAAATAGCACCGGCAAACTGGCAATGCTCTCCTTCATATTCCTGTATTTTCGTTATTAACGGGTCATTTTTTTTCGTTCGAAATGTAAAATGGATGACCATAGAATTTCTCAATAGAATATAAAATTGAAAACTTTAAAAAGGATAGAGAAAATTGAGTTCACTTTGAATGGTCTGCCACAGGCAGATATCCTTATCATGCTCTTACGTAATACGACAGCTGCTGGAGTCATCAAACCCTGGCTTGGCCTCCAGGTTTGTCACGCCTGAGCAGAAAGTTTATTTGCAATGGACAAGTACTTCGACTCCCAACTCCCAAACGACAAATATACGCACCCCACTTTGGGTAACCCCAGTTGGGGACTCGTCTCAAACGAGGGATTGACGGCATGCAGTGAAAGTTTGAGGAAAATCGGACGATCGATGCAAGAGTTATGAATTTTTAACATTTTGGTGTTGGAACCGCTGGATGAGGAGACTACTAGAGGCTATGACGTATGAGTGGACAACAATATAAAGAAAATATAAAAGGAATTCCACAAAAATTTACTTTTCTAGCAAAATGAAAGAGTACTTGACAAACCGCTTCCAGAAAGCAGGGAGAATAATTGCTACCCCTAACATATGTCAGTATCAAGTTGATGGAATGTGTAATTTTCATGAAAAATGAATTTTTATTAAATTCCCTTTATATTTTCTTTATGTTCTAGTCCACTCACACGTCATAACCTCTAGTAGTCTCCTTACCCAGCAGTTCCAACACCAAAACTTTAAAAATTCATAACTTTTGCATCGATTGCTCGATTTTCCTCAAACTTTCACTGATGTGTTTTACTAATGTTACTGCTTTCACTCAACCCACATTGCTCTTGGGGTTAATGTTCCCTTTAACTGTGTCTTACATAAGCCCTGTTTGGTGCTTAAAAAACAATTAACAGAGAGCAATAGCTAACAATAAAGCGGACCGCAAATGGTCGTAGAAGAATTTTCGTTTGAGGGACCTGACAAAAAAAACAGACATCATTTGCTTTATTGGTGTTGTAATCATTTATCTGAGTGTTTGTGTGCTTGTGTATGTCAGTGGGTGTGCGTGTGTGTTCAGGTCTGTCTGTATGTTTATGATGTCCTAGCTCTCCTCTTCAATTCTGCTGGTGAACGGGGATCCATCGAGGTGTGAGGACAAGACAATGGTGGCCTGAATGTATCACCAGGGGTTCCATCAGAGCCATGATGAATAATAGATGATGTGTCACATTTTAGCCACCTGGATGGACATGTGTGCATTCAACACACACAAACATGGCTGATGAAAACGGGTGATACAATTGCTACATCCACTGGGCATTGTCATCAAGGTTATTGAAGGGATGAAAATTCGATATTAATGCTGCATTCTATCTTTGTGGAACTTCGCAACGTCTTTCTTTTGACAATGAACACTGTGCTACATTTGAGTATTTGTGGTGGGCTGTGTTGTGTTTTGTGTTTTCATTTCCACCATATTTGTAGATAAGAAGTCTGGCATTTTCATCATAGAATGTTTTCATAATCGTCTGTGTTGGGTTTTGTATGTCCCGTTCTTACATATTTGTGAATAAAAGTCTGACGTGTTCATTAAAAATGTCTGTAGGAAGGAGTGAAAGGAGGCTGCTCAGGTTTAAAAATCATCCTGGCCAAAACTTTGTGTCCATATCAGTATAATATTTTTATTAAACATCTGCTAATGTTTTCATAGCAGTAGCATAATGCTTTCAAAGACAAGAAGTACAGAGTACAGTGTAATAAAGAAAAGAAAGAAATTCACTGGAAGTAATTCATTTTCGCAGTTCAGGTTTGCAGCAGGAAACAGCAGTGTTATACTTCTGCTATTAGGAGAATGGCTGATGCCTGCAGTCTGCCTATAGTATCTTTGCACAAACTATCAAAGATTGAGTGTACCAGACTTTACTAATAGGAAAGGGTTGAAAATTATGTTGAAAATGTGGCGAATGTGGTTCAGTGAGGATATAAAGTGATTTGATCAGCTCAAAATCTAACCTATAAAGAGAGCTTCCAGGAAGAAAATAGCTGTAACGAGCAGAAAAAGTTTGAGAGTTTCTGTGACTGAGAGCAGAGGTTTAGTTGTAATCTTACTCAGACTAGGCTAATGGGGTACTTTTGTCCAATGGGGTGAAATTTCAGGAGTGAAGGAAAGCAGGTGGCCCCTTAACCTGTTTTGAGCTGGGAGTACCAATTGGCACAGAAAACACCATAGCATTGCACACACTCTCCAAAGTCCATGGCCAGGAAAGAGTTAACCATGAGTGTACTCTGACTAGAAGTGACTAAGAATCTTTGTGTATGTCTACAGGATATAAAATGAAGCCATTTGACTTTGGAGAAAAGTGAAAGATTCAATTGTCCCAAAATATTCCCTGAGATCACATTACCTAAAATAAAAATGTAACTCTATAAAATTGGTAATTTTCTCTGACAGACATTTAGGGAAAGCTGATTATTTGGTGAGGGTGACTTTTTGGGGTAAAGTTCCACTTGTCATTAACATGTTGGGACCAGCCCTAAAGGGTGGGCTATTAGCAGACAATGGGGTGCAATTTCAAGGGTCAGCGGAAATAGATTATCCAGACACAATGGGCGGTTAAGTGCAAGGCTGATTCGATAGCCTTCTGATACTCACTGTAAGGTCATTACCCTCAAGCCCCATGCATTCTTGACAGGGGGAAGGGTCTACGGATAGTTCTAAGTTGCTTTCAAGCTACAGAAATACTTCAAGCTTTAGATGAATGTCTTAAAACATACCTTTATCTTTATTATACCCCCGCCAAACGAAGTTTGAAGGGGGTATATAGGAATCAGCGGACGGTGGGGCGGTCGGGCGGTCGGTCGGGCTGTCGGTCGGGCGGTCGGTCGGGCGGTCGGTCGGGCGGTCGGTCGGGCGGTCGGTCGGGCGGTCGGTCCGTTGCAAATCTTGCGTCGCGAACTACTTCCTCAGTTTTCAACCGATTCCCATAAAACTTGGCACAGATGTGTGCCTTGGGTTGTAGATGTGCAAGACATATTTTTTGACAGTACCCAAAATTACGTTGCCATGGTAACGGCATATTATGGGCAAAAATGGGTACAAATCTTGCGTCGCGAACTCCTCCCACAGTTTTTGATCAATTTTTATGAAATTAGGTACAGATGTTCATCTGAATATGTTAATGTGCAAGACACATATTTCCACAGTGGCAAAAAGTGCGTTGCCATGGTAACGGCATGTTATTGGTAAAATATAGGGCAAAATGCTTCATGGCAAAACTGCTTCATCAGTGTTCTTCCAATTCTCATGGAATTCATATTGAATGTTTGTCTTAGGATATAGGTCAGCATGACACATTTCTTGACAGTGACAAAAAGTATGTTGCCATGGTAACAGCTCACATATTATGAGCCAAAATGATGGAAAATTTTGTGTTGCAAACTACTTCCTCAGTTTTTGCCCAATTTCCATGAAACTTGGTACAGATGTGTGCCTTTGGTTGTAGATGTGCAAGACACATTTTTTGACAGTACCCGAAAGTACGTTGCCATGGTAACGGCATATTAATGGCAGAAGATCAAGGAAAGATCTTGAAGATTTAACTACTTCCTCAGTTTTTTGACCAAAGCTTATGAAATGTGGCACACACCTTGATCTTGGTGGGAAGATGTGGAAGACATATTTTTCGGACGTGTCGGAAGCTGCGTTGCCATGGTAACGGCATATAAATGGCAGAAGATCAAGGAAAGATCTTGCGGATTGAACTACTTCCTCTGTATTCGACTGAAGCTCATGAAATGTGGCACACACATTGGTCTTGGTGGGAAGATGTGCAAGACATATTTTTTGGACGTGTCAGAAGCTGCATTGCCATGGTAACGGCATATCAATGGCGGAAGATCAAGGAAAGATCTTGTGGATTGAACTACTTCCTCAGTTTTCGACAAAAGCTTATGAAATGTGGCACACACAATAGTCTTGGTGGGAAGATGTGCAAGACATATTTTTCGGACGTATCGGAAGCTGCGTTGCCATGGTAACGGCATTTAAATGGCAGAAGATCAAGGAAAGATCATTCCTTGGGTAAGACTGTCGTCACGGGGCGGGGGTATTAATCACCTTCAGTGATATTTCTAGTTTCGTCCGCAGTCAGTTACCTGCAGGATGCAGCTGTCAGACATGTAGGTAGTTGATGATTCACCGTAGTTAAGTCTTCATATTTGTCAAAAATGTAGTCTTGAATAGTCGGAACATTTTCTTTTTCTCTTTTTTTTTTTGGGGGGGGGGGCGTGTTAACCTGTTGAGGATGGGCTGATTTTGCTACAAAGTGCATTTCCCATAGACACTTGTTCGAGTATACGAATCAACGGGTTAAGAACTAAATATATTTTGAAATTGAGTACAATTTACTTCTGCCACACAGTTGTAGATGCCCTGTATGATGAAGGACATCCACAAGATGTATAAAGTTTGGGGGGCTTTGCCTCACCCCCTCCATCCCCCCCCCCCCCCCCCTCCGCCCCCACTGCAGAAGCATTATGCTCCTGAGGCTCTACATGGGGAATTGCACCCATGTGCACATACATATTTCATCACCCTGTGACTACAGTTTCTGTATTACTTTGAAATACCAAGTGGTGACCACAATATCAGTGTATATTGATTCCTTTGCTTGCAAACACCATTATCAATTCAGTAATAGCTGTCATTAGTAGTATGTTTGGCTTTCTGGATGCTGTTTGAAATAAAAAAAACAAAACAAAAAACAAAGATGCAAAAAAGTAATTCAAACCATTATTCACTTTAGTATGATTCATTCAAATTCTCACCTAGCTTTGTCAGAGTCGTAATCTACCCCTAAAAAAAGAGTGTTGATGTAAGGATAGATACAAATACGACTTGTAGTAGTCGAGAATATACCAAGATCTTACCAAAAGTCTTGCCAGTCACTTGGATTCCTCCATCTCCCGCTGTTTTGACGCCAAACTCCTACCAGGGGAGAAAAAGGAGGCCAAAAAATATGTGTAGGGAGGGATTTTTGCCCTCTATGTGGTCTCTATCCTACCAAGCATTACGACTCCTTAATGGTTTTAATCCGACTGCCAAGTTGAATATCCCTTACAAAGTACTATCCGTAATGGAATGACTCCTTAGCTGCTTGTTTGTATAGTGCATTGTCAGTAACTGTCTGGAAGCAGCTACTTGACTGGATGGGACTGACAGCCAGCATTTCTTGTGAGTAGTTAAGATGATTACCTCCCTTCTTAGTGGGGATAAGGTCACACAATTAGCATTTCACGGTTTGAAGATGGTTTGTTTTCATGACTACACACACACTCACACACACACACTGTCAGCAGACCGTACAGTCCATTTGAATACTTTCAACTACTTGTAGTCTCACAAACAAGACAATGCCCTCAATTAAACAGTAACAACAAAACACACTATTAATAATCAGCTGTTCTCTTTGCTCCATAATTCTCTTGAGATCATTGCAGAATCTAAAAGAAAATAAAGACCACCAAAGGTAGAGAGAACGGATTACATTTGATTTTCTCATGCTGGTATGCAGTCTATTTCAAGGTTTAATTTTAACCCGTTGAAGACGAGTCCTGAGAATGCTCGGGCAGGTGTCTATGGGAAATGCGTGTTATAGCAAAATCAGTCCATCCTCAATGGGTTAAGCTTTATTATTCTCTGAAAGAGATGTTTCCGGAGTTATTTCATATTTGCAAAGAAACACTGGACAGTTTTGACCGAACGATCTAAATTGGGTACTTCGTTGTTGAAAAAAGAAGAAGAAAACAATAATTTTGAAATTGCAAAAGTTTTGTCGACTGAGATATTAGCCGGGTTCACACGTGCACCAATTAGCGGGATACAAATCTCGAGATTTGCATCGCGATCGTCATCCCGAGTTTTTTGCACGTGTGGACAGAAAAAACCCGAAAATTAGCGGGATAAGCATCGCGATCCTAATCCCAAGAAATCTTGCGCTGGTTCGTCAATTAGCGGGATAATTGGCCCCGCGCTGGTACGTGTGAACGGTCGGGATTAGAATCTCGAGTTTTTACATCCCATCATGCAATGCGCACATCACAACAGCGAGGCCCCTGCGAAGAGGTCCTTCACCTCTTTGGAACACAACAACAACAGCGCGCGAACCACACCACTGACGCGTAAAAGACAATGGACAAAGGTAAGTGCGCGCAGGCAGTGATAGAGAAGTGCGCTGTGTGACCCAGTTTGCAGGCTTTGCTGTTATCTCTATCGGCAATTAGCAGGATAATTCGGTACGTGTGGACGCTCGCCAAATTAGCGGGATACCGATCGCGATCGCTATCCCGTTAATTTGGTACGTGTGGACGCTCGCAAAAAAACTCGGGATGTGCATCGCGATCGTCATCCCGCTATTTTGTACGTGTGAACCCGGCTATTAACTGAATAAAATACTGGATTTCTAGTGCCATGTAAGTGGAGAGAAAGGAGGAAATTTTATTGAAAATCAGCCAGATAAAGACTAGGATGAAAGAAAAACAAGCAGATAGGTTGAAGGTGTGACTAAGTCTGCATTAGTACTAAGGGGAGAGAGCACAAGTTAGAGTGTTTAAAAAAAAAGTGAGAAGCTCAGTTTGGGTATATGTGTGACTACTGCCCTCTATTGAGATCATCATTACAGGCAGGGCCATTGTGCCACACTGTTTACCATCAGACAGATTGTCAATATGCACAGTGAGTAGTGTGTTTGGGAGGACGTACAGAATGAAGTTGCTGTTTTCAGTCTTGCCTTTAGGATGTCTCAGCGCCTTGGTGCAGAATTCCTCCATTTTTCCCTATGGATACCTGTTTCAATACATGCCCCTCTTGCAAAGAAATCCAGAGAGGTCTATATTACAGAGATATACAAGTACCAAGGAAGTTATGTGTGGAAGGGAAATGTTATTTAATCTGTTCAACTCTACCTGCAAAAAATTCTCTCTTTTTTTTCTCAAAAGATTCTTTCCAGACCAACAGTAACATTTTCCTTAAAAAAGGAAAAGAACTGATGTGCCCAAGCAGACAGCAATGTGTACAAATATTTATTTATTACCCTCCTCTAAAAAGCAAAAGAAAACCTAAAAGAAGCAGAGGTCATCTTAGCTGGAAGGAAAATTGTTTGGTCATTAGATAACAGCTGTTAAATTCTAAAAAGGGCCATGAGTGGTATTTTCCATTAAAGTTTAATGTGAAACACAAACATACTACTTTGTGGTTAGAGTCTGTATCAAAGGGATGGTATAGTTTTAGTTCAGATGGCAGGCTTCAGGTTCCCAACTCTTTGGTAAGATAATGAGAAACCTCTTATGAAATATTTTAAAAAGCGTATAATCCTATGAGGAATTCAAAGTATGTTTGATGGAAATTGGTTTTGAAAGGGCTGAGGCATCCAAAACAAAGCAATCCTAATAAGAGGGGGAACCCACCTTTTATTAGGATTGCTTTGTTTTACTTTGTTTTTGGATATCTTAGCCATTTGAGAAACGAATCTCATCAAGTAAACTTTGAATTCCTCTTAGAATTGTATGTTCTTTCATATTTCTTAAGTGATTTTGTAATTATCTTGCAAAAAGTTAGAAGCTGAATCACCATCTCAATGAAAACTATACCATCCCTTTAACATGACAGGAAAGTTTCAAAATGCCTGAGCACAAAGTGATCTATTATGAAGAAAATTGGAGTTTTATTACTAGTATTCAGTGCTCCTCATAATATTATGAGGAAACTAGTTTTTAATAGCAGAGCTTGTCTTTCTAGATACAATGTGCCCTCATGTTTGGCCTTAGACATGGATGTCTAGTGTCAGAGAGCCACACAAGTTGGACAGAGAGGGGGTGGGGGGAGGGGGAAGGGGGAGGGGGGAGAGTAGGGAAGAAACGAGAGGAGAGAGAGGAGAGGGGACGAGAGAAACCATGAGAACTCCTATTTTGGGTTTCCTAACTTTGTCTTCATCATTTCTGCCTGAGCGAGATAGAGAATGAACTACATGCAGTCACGAGAGGCGAACTTCTCCCCTCTATTGTTCCTTGTCCACTGGAGCTTAGCTTTATTGTCCTGCATTCAGGGAGAGATAGAGAGAGAGAGGGGGAGAGAAAAAGGGACCAAAGGGAAAAAAGAGGGGTGCGTGCATTATCACTTGTCGGTACACAAGAAGCGGTTTGGATGCTTTCAATGGGTGCTCTGACGTGAGGCCCGACTTGTACTTACCGAACTGTCATATTTGCCAGGGATTGTTTTCCTTTTTCCCCTTCTCCTCTCTGCACACTCTCCTCATTATTATGAAGTGAAAGGCTCATGCTGAGCTCACGAGAAGGGAGCAGTCTGTTAGGCTTGTCGCGTGGGATCAAAAAAAAAATAGAAGAAAAAAAAATGGGAGAGCGCAGAGGATGAGCGTTAAGCCCAAGGCATATAGACTAAAGACTTACGCCAGAGGTGTGCGGCATGGTGCTCTAACGGTTCTGACACGCTTCTGGAATGCTCCTGTTCTATTAATGAAGACCCGAGAAGACAACGGTGGGGATTAAGGGCGTGATGCCACTGGCGGATTAGGAAGCAGGAGCAGCCCCACTTGTCTCCCATCACACTGGATATAAGCAGGAACAGAGTGGATGTTGGTAGATTTAAGTTGGTTCGAGGATATGTTTGACATCTTTGACTCTCAAGGAGTTGTGTTCACTGTGCAGGAGTTCTCTGATGGTTTTCATGAAAAATTTCCTGTGTCAACCTCGAATTTGATTGTGGAACTTGTGATTGTTGTGTTCGGCATATTTGATGAGTAATACAGCGTACAGTATGTGATTAATCTTCACATTTTTCTGTGACTTCTGTCTACCTTGAAGCAAATGTTAATTAAGGACAGTTCCAAGAGGAATATCAAGTACTCATGACTGAGGGCAAGTGATCATTGCGAGACCTGCCTTAGTGTTGTGTGGCACGGAAATTTGAATCATTGCATTTCCCATACTTGATCAACGTTTGGAACCAGAGACCTTGAAGAATCAGAGAGGCTTTGTTATGGGATGGTAGAATTGCAAAATTTTCCCGATGAGCATATTGATTAAAAGTCTTTCTGTGAGATAGAAGGATGTCTTCCATTTCAGTAACAGGCAGTAGGACTCGTACATCGAAGCGATATGACTGCGTTCAGGAAGCCTGCATTGACAGCAGAACATCAGATGCACATGGAAATATTCTCCAGCGATCTCGCGCCGTAACGGACGAGTCAAAACTATCCTATCCTCCATACATCTCCATGTCTCCCGCTTTGAAATGTACTGCATTCTGCCAAAAGTTATCTCTGTGTGTCCAGCATCATGCCTCAAAGATCTCCCGGAGATTAGAGGCGACACTCTTGGGCCAGCTGCACGGATGTTCGTGCTCCAAATGCCTCCAGAATCATAGGACATTGTCTGTACATCACAGAAAAGAGACGAGAGGTCATGGGAACATATCATGTTCAACTGATTGCAAGAAAGGGTCCGATACCAGACAGGTCCCTGACAATATTTGTCACCATCAACATCACAAGTCTTCATCTCATCATCCCATGCCATCCTGTCTTCCTCAGAAGAGAGCCGGAAGCTCTGGAACAAGTCTTGACTCTAGTCTTTCTTTCATTTTTCTTGTATTTATCATCCTGTCATCTTGCACATTATCAGTTTACGGTAAGTTTCCCCATCAGGATTCAAAGAAATGGCAGGATTTGAATCATTCGGGGGGGGGGGGGGGGGGGGGGGGGGAGAGCATTTGACATTTACATGTTGATGATGAAGGTGAAACATGATGATGATGATGATGATGATGATGATGCTGATGATGATGATGATGGTGGTGATGATGATGATGATGACGACGATGATGATGACGATGATGTTGATGATGATGATGGAAGATGATGAAGTTGATAATGATGATAATGATGATGAGCATGATGATATCATTGAAAATAGTAAGATGATGATGATAGAGATGGTGACTGATATGGTAATGTAATGATACAGTAATGATACAGTAATGATAAACAAGATGAAAAGTGACATTAGTAATGCTGGTGGGAGATGTGATGGTGGTGCGATGATAGTAATCATGGTGTTATGTGCATGTTAACAGTGTCTCTTTATAGATTGTGAATCTAGGGAAATTATCTTTCATTTTTATCACCCAAATTATGATGCCATATGTGAAATCATTTGGAACTGTATATGAAATTGTTGCTCATTGTGTTCTGTATGCGAGCTATTGATAAAGACTTTATTCCACTTCCACAGAATTCTTTTCGGACAAGTACAGTTGCAAAACTTTTAGGCCGCGTTCATGCGAATTTCGTAGCCAGAATCACAAACATGAATCATGATTCAAAACGGTGTTTCAAATCACGGTCTCAGCGGAAGAGCGTTCATGCGGGCTTTCGCAATGCTGATTCTGGCTCAGCTCATCATTTGCCACTGCGCAGCGCACTGTGCAGTTTGACCTTGTCTCTGCAACTCGAGCCAGACCTCCTTATTCCAGCTGTACAGGCCTTTACGTTTTTATTTCGGTGAATACTTTCCGATTAGCTGTGGCATTCAGGCTCTGCCCACAGATCGAGGAACAGATCGAGGAATAATCCTAATTCTTCGTCTCTCCAATTGTTTCCCTTGGTAGACACAGCTCTGCAGCTATTACTTTTATCAACTCAATCGGAGAGTAATTACATGTATTATTATGTTAAACAGTTAACGTTAGATACTAGCATAATATCGGTGTATGGCGTTGATGTAAACAAACAAGTGCAAGTATGGTACCAAAACACACGATTCATAAGACGTACACAAGCGCGCGAACAGAACTAGAAGCTGTGCATGGGATACCCCATGAGACACGCATGCGCACAGCGCACAATGACGTCATAGAATCATGATTGAAATCACGGTTGCGTTCATGCGGTTTCTGCGATCGTGATTCTGGCAGAATCATGATTCAAAACGCCCTTTTTTCCGCGTTTCAGATCGGCGTTTTGAAATGCATTTAAATGGAAAAATCGCATGAACGCAACGCAACTAAACACGTTTAGCGACTAAACGTGTTTAGAAACGCAATTCTAGTTTCGCATGAACGCAGCCTTACAATCATTTGATTATCTGTTTAAAACATAATCTTGTCCATAAGTCATAAAACAGAAATTAGAGTAGAAAAGCAATGAATTTCTTGCATGTATTTGTCAAGCTATAAATATCTATCTACATGTATCTATCTGTCTGTCTGTCTTTATATCTATCTGTGTATCTACGTATTTATTATTTGTCTGTCTCTATCTATGTATAAATCTCTGTGTCATATAAACACACATACATAGATCTGTAAGTATTGAAAGACGAGTTACTAAATAGTGTAGAATCACAACTTCCTGTCTTTTTGCTTACAGGTCAGGACCCTTGTGACCCAAACCCATGTCAAAATGGAGGATCCTGCTCCGGGGCTTTTGGCCAGGCAAATTTCACCTGCAGCTGTGCTGCTGGATATGCTGGAAATCAGTGCCAAATAAGTAAGTGATGATGAATGCTTTTGAGATGAAGCAAACCAAAAATGTTTTTGTTTTGTGTGTTCATTTACTTCCCAATATAGTAACATACCACATACTTATACACACACAGAAACAGGCATGTTATAGTACACTGTATGTGCACACATATATGTAAATAAATGAATAGATACAGAACTAACCGTACATCAGTTATTACTTTAGTATTCTTATGGCTGTGTGAATATATATGTACATCTTTTTTGTCACTCTCATTCTCTCTGACACTCTTAGTTTTCTAACAATATATCGTAGCCAGTTTTCAAAGGAAATATATATCAGGATGAAATTGATATTTTGTAAGTACAGTGTACGAGGAAGTAAAACCCAAAGATTTAAATGCAGCAAATGTGAGTGGACATTGGGCAGTATCAAGAAAGTTACTACTTGGTGTACTTATTTATTCGCTACCCATTTGTGGAAGGAACAAACTCTTGCATAAACATGCTGTGAAGATAAGATTTGTAGTTTGTAAATTAGGCAGGGGAACTCTATGTTCTGCCCTTAACTTCCTGGTTTATTGCATTCAGAAGTCCATACATGCATGTCTTTAGCCCTCAGTTATGATGATATGAAATAATATAAACACGACTATCAATACATGTTGCTAATTTTAGCAATTGCAGTAGACTGATACTTATCTTACAATCAATGTCAGTTCAATATGGCTGTGCCATTGTGTGATTAGTGTCCCCTGGGTGCTTAAATTGAAGAATGTGCTACCCTATAGATGATGCTGACTGGTATAATCAATCAAAATCCCACAGTGTACCTAAACGTCTTCACATGTAGTTACATGAAATGTAGGCCTAAAGATGACATCAGCCCAGCTCAGAGCTGAAATTATCAATATCTCATCAGGGAATGGTTAGCAATCAAAAGTAATCCCATAATCAATGATGTTTCTGAGTCGGGAGGCCCCTTTGTTGGGTTGATGTGTCATTGTAGCCTGAAGGGGACAATAATGATGCCAACGAGGGCCCATAGATAGCATCATTTCAGTACTCGGCTGAAGTTATCAATATCTAATAGCTGTGAAGACAGGAACAGGAGATGAAGGGACATACATAGAGACAAAGAACCGAGCTAAACAGGAAGGGAATTAACTGAACTGTTCATTTCTCATGGGCCATTCAACGGCCGTGCGAGGCAATAGGTGCTAATCTTCGAGTGCGACACTCTCCTCCACACCGTTCCTAAATTATTCATGAATTGCCACAATAATGTTGTCTGTGTCTCGTGCACAGCTGAGCGACAAAGGTGCAAGAATGCTCGGCCACATGAAAACATTGTTCACACCGCCGGCTCTGCCTCATCACAGACTGTTTTTGAAAAAGTATCTGAGGCGTTATACGGGGAACAATGGCATTTTTAAGAGGGTAGTCTTCTGAAGAAAATTTGCCCTCGGGGGGATGGAGACCTTCAAGAAGAGTGGAAGGCAAATAGGGAGGAAATGCTGGTCATGCTACTTCAGAGTGACTTTTCTCCGAGGAGTGAAATATGGATGTATTTGATTTCTATGCATTATCAAAATATTCTCCTTGTTTGTCAGACACAGAGCCTTGTAATCTCTTTGGTAATCATGTTTAAGCGGCAACAAGTATTAAAGTATGCATCTAGTATTTCATTGCAGGCCAGGATTATATCTTTGCAGCTCATTGTTATACTCTTCAGGAATGTTCTCATGAATACTTGGCTATGTTGCCAGGCAATGTGACAAATATACATACATATAACATTTACACAAACATGCATGTATCTGAAATATGTGTATGTTATACATTTGTTTCATTATTATACTTCTCATTAAGTACTGTGGAAAGAAAAAAGCAATTCAATTCTCCAAACATAAATTTGAGAAAGAGATTGATAGTGTAGAGGGGTGATCTTGCAAGTCTTGCGATCTTACTCATTTCACATTGTACAGAGGGTAACATTTGATTTAAAAAAAAAAAAGATCAGCTATTCTTTGTCTACAAACTCTGATTGTCTAAATTATATGATGTTGTTGATGGGGAAAAATTAGCTATAGGTGTGCAAAGGTTTTTTATGGATTATGAGACAAATTGAAAATCCATTGCATTAAGAATAGGAAGCCAGAGTCACTTTTTTGACAATGCCATGCCTGAGTAAAGAAGGTGTGCAAAAATTTGAAGCTATCGAATCCATCATGCCTGAAACTTGCAGCATAATCCAGATGATGGCAGCCAAGGAGATCGTCATCAAGCTGCCATTGATTTGCCCTCTTTGTGAATCATTCCTCCCGCAATTGTCCTATTCACAGATTGAAGGAAGATTGAATTGATGGAATTATGTGATGATACCTGAGAGTTCAGAAAAAAAAAACTTTGTTGTGCACACAATCCTTGGAACCGGATTTTAGGGTCTTTTGAAAGTGACGTTGATTCATTTTTGAGAACGCCAAGCTGGATTATCGCACATCCTCTGGGAGAAATGGTATTAACTTCTGTATCTTTGTTGCTGTGCAGAGACGAGAAAGTGGGTTCTGAAGGATGATTTGCTCTTTTGACATTTATTTTGTTTCGATATCATTTTAAGGCTACAAGGGTCTTTTTTTTTTTACTATGGTATTGCCTGCTAAAACTTTGAGTACACAGACACAATTGTAGCACATGTAAAGGAGAATCAATATGTTTTGCTCGTTCAATAGACTAGCTTGCAAAAAACAAGGAAATAATGCAAAATCTAATAGATTTTTTTTTTTACCACTGAGATTTCACAGAGATGGTACTGTCATTATCTCAAACTCTCCCAATTTTCTACTTTATCTTAAGTATCTGCAGATCCAAATTTGCTGAGTACACATATTACTCAGACAGTCTAATTGCAAAAAAAGAAAAAATGCAACATGTAACTTTGATTTTTGTCCACTAAATGTTCACAAAGATGGTCTTCAACTATCTAAAATTTCCCATTTTCTACTGTCTATTTTGTATCTGCAGATAGTGCTCAGTTTTGCACAAATTTAGCATTGCTTTGCTTAGCAAAGAGTATCATTTGTCAAATGTATGTTTGACTTGTTTCCTTCAAGATTCCGAAGTCCGAATAGAAGTTGCTCAGGGCCCACCAGGTTCTGTAAGCAAGTAAGCCACAAGTAAGCCACTTGTGACTTGTCAATCACAGCAATGAAGAGTCAATTTGAGCCCCCCCCCCCCCCTCCCCTTGATGTGTTCATACATGTAAATATTGCTTTGATAGCTACAAGAATGTACATTGTGCTACAGTTATACCTTTCGAACTGAAAAAGGAAGGAAATATTGTACCATCGTCTGTATTATAGAATCCATCTCACTGCAGATTCTTCCCTTAATGTGCCATTCACATGGGCATTATACATGTACAAGTATTTCCTATACTTCAGATTCTGCCTTTGTTTTTCATCAAACCCCAAAATCGGCAGTAATAGAGAAAACAAAACCCAGCAAAGAAAACCAAACAAAGTTTCGATGCATTTTGGGCAGTTCGCACTTGTCATATGATATATACTAGTATTTTCTCATCCGTCATGTTTTAGTTGCAGTCTTTTGAAAGTACACTAGTACAAAATGCAGAGATAGACATCTGTGTATTGCTCTATACAGAATCCCAGATTACCAACAATAGATTTACACCCGCAGTATAAAGATATATATTGTTTCCTCTGAAGCGATTAGGAAATGAATTTTGCTATTAAAGGACAGAGGGGCATTTCAAATGGAACTGTTGCTTTTAATCGACAGGGAACTTTTGGTTTCCTACAATTGAAAATAGAGCTTCAATGAGAAAGGGACCAGGGGCCCTCCTCTTTTCCTGTTATGAAAAGAACTTTTTGATCATATGTCAGCAGCAGAAATGAAAACACTCTGTGCATTCACTTTCAAACGGAAGAGAAGTTTTGCTGATTGCAGATAAGATAGGAGTTATGTCCTGAGAGGATCGAGCTCTTTAAAAGAGCTTAATTGGTTTCTAATCCGGTGTGTCAATAATCTGACACGAGGGAAAATTGTATTTTTTTGTGGCAATAACTGGAACTTTGAGAAATGTTCCAGGCATCTCTTTCAAGGGCAAATAAGTGATTGAATAATAGATATTAGCAAGGGCAACTAATTTTTGCCTTCAAATGCAAAAGAAAAATTATATTGTGACTGTATTGATGGGAAGGTAGCAATAATCATAAAAGGCAGTTGAGCCCCTTATAACTGATATACCCAGGGCAAGATTTTCATGTTCTTCAAAGTGTTAACAGTCATCTGCAGGGATCAGATAGGATTAGGATAACAAGCCTAGCCATCTTGGAATCTTGATTTTTAACGTTGTGTTATTGTTGCGATTAGTGTTCTCTCTGTTAGGGGAGGGGCGGGGGACAAAGGATATATTTCCTGTGCATACAGCATTAGAGATAAAAGCCATGTTTATGTGTTTGAGTGTGTCAATCAAAAATAAAAATATGTTTGTACAGAATTGTATGAGAATCCATCATAGCCTCAGAGCAAAGTAAGGGGAAAGTCTGTGTGTGAGAAGAAAACTAGTCTGGAAAGGAGCACAGCCAACATGTATCATGTGCAACAAAAGTCTGAAATATGTTTCTTGTTTTCACCGTAGGGAAAGCATCAAGATCCAAGAAGTAAGAAATGCTTGGCATTCTTAGTATACTCTTGTACTTTGACAAACACACTCATTATACAAAGCATGCTTTTAATATATAAAGCAAATCTTGGATAGAGCTAAAGAGAATGAAACTAGTCTGGATAGTTGAACAGTCAACATGTATCATGTGCAACAAAATCTGAAATATGTTTCTTGTTGTTATTGTAAGGAAAGGTCCAAGATCCAAGAACTAAGAAATGCTTGGAATTCTTACTTGTACTTGACAAATGCACTCATCATACAAAGTATGCTTTTGATATATAAAGCAAATCTTGGATAAAGCATAAGAGATGACTCGTTTCCAGTGCTTATTTAGATTTGTATGATTCACATTCTGTAAGGTAGTTCCGTGTTATAGTGCAGAATAGGCATGCAGCTGAGATACTGTATTGACTCAATGTGGGTCCATGGAGTAGTGAGGGCGACGCCTTTGTGATGTTTTCAAAGCGATGGGCGTCTCAATCGCATATAATCGACCTCAAAGCTGATGGCATGCAAGGGCCCAAATTCTTAGAAGTTTAACTCACAAACAGCCCTATATAAAATTTGTATTACATCATGTCCTCGTAGCTAGCAGTTCATGCTTCACTCAGAATTCTAATGGTTGGTTCAATGACAAACCCAGAGTTGAGTCTAGAAAGAGTCTTTGTTGAATAGATTGACAAACAGTCTGTGGTCAAAGAAACAGAAGGTTGGGAGAAACATTGCACATTATGACATTCCCCTTTCAATACTGGAGCCCGCCTAAATTTACGACAGTTCTAGAATTCCATGGTGTTTTTTTAGGTCTAGAAGCAGCCATTGGTACTTTATGACACTGACATTATGTTTAGTTTGCCAAGCCTGCCATTCCCAAGTTTTGTTCGTGTTTGCATTCATCTCCTATTTTCATTTGTATTGTACCCCTGTCACCAATGCCCTTGCAATGGATGTCCTATTGTATTCCTGTCATATTGCATCGTTGTACCTGAGCACTGATGAGCTTCATTGGACTATTGTCATAGTTTTTATATAGATTGTGTATATGTGTCGCCTCAGTTTGGCAGATAAAGTTGGTGATGAATGGAAACTCCACAATTATCAGACAATATAGAATACAAAACTCATAAATATTTCAAAGACCCACAATGAATTTGATAGGAATCTATTTCGGCCCATACACTTTAGGCTGGAGAATTGGACTTTGGTTTCTGCAGTGTCTGTCAAGTGGCATCTATTCTCAGCCTGCTTGAAATTTTTTGTTCAAGTTAAATGACATCAGTGTATCGACAAACCTTTGGTATTTCCTTTTACGGTATATTTGAACCTTTGAAATTTTCTATGTACAGCCAAGTTTTAAATTTGGAGATTCCTATGGCTTCAAAATGAAATTTTATGATAATTGTAGCATTGTGTGATGTCTAAAATATTTTACACCTATTCAATTTCCTTCCCCTTACACTAATCTTTGAGTCAGGGTTAATTTTTTTTTTCAACAGATGGAAAATGTACTATTATATTATTACTCAGCAATATACAACACTGACCTCTATGATGAGAGAAATTAATTCGGTTCATACTATACAAGAATATTATTGTTATCTTAAGAAACAGATGACTTCACCCGTTCCATGCCAAATTCTGAAATCCCCATAGATTTAATACACAGGCCGCCAGGATCCCGTAGGGAATGGGTTAGCAGGTCTTAAATGTGGAGTAAGTAAGAAATGTCTGTATCTGTAATTCTCTATCAATTCTGCCTCTGAATTAGCTTCTTCTTCCTCTTCTTCTTCTTCTTCTTTTTTGCCTTGAAAATTGCCAATCAAGAGACTTAAACAATCTTTGAGAGGAGGAAATGTTGTAGCCATATCATCCCTCGGCTGTTTATCCCATGACTAATCCGATCGGCTTTTAGTAGGAAAGTGTCAAAATAAACTCTTACTGCCACACGCATTGTAATATTTTGCATGAGGTAGGAGGGGGTTATCATTGCTAACTTTTCACTTGTTTGATCAGGTTTACAGGCTCTCCTGGTTTTTTCCCCCTTCTTTCAAAATTGTAGAAGCACATCAAATACTAAGTGCACAAAATGTAACTGTCATGAATATGAGGAAGTAATGGCTCACATCAGAAGCTTGCAGTGTAGCACTGGTATTATACATTGTACTTGTCAGTTTATGTATTGTGATCTCTCCATTATTTTCCCTTTCAGGGAATTTGTGAGACAAGGGAGAAAAATATTTTGCTTTCATTGTTTGATGACAGAGTTGGTATTCATTCGACACTTTGAAGAATGTTCTTGTCAGTTTGCTTGTTGTTGTGATGGAATCAGTGGTGCAAGAATTCTTTTATTTTGAGCATCAGGCATGCCTGACTGGCTCCAGCCCACTTCAGCTTCAATCCAATGATTTCTTACCAGGGGAAGAAATGTTAGAACATATATATGCAGTGTTTTTATTGTTGGTTTTTTTGTTTTGTTTTTTTTTTTTGCGTTGTGTGTGTTTGTTTGTTTTTTTTAATTATTATTATTATTTCTTTTTTTTTTTGAGGGGGGGGGGGGCTTTGCAGCTTATCATCTTAGGTTTTAGAGTTAGGCTCACATATTTACCTTAATATGTACGATTTATTTATTTATTCATTCATTCATTCATTCATTCATTCATTCATTCATTCATTCATTCATTCATTCATTCATTCATTCATTCATTGAGCTGTTATTATTACCATGATGGTTTTAGACTCAGTCCATAAAGACTTTTAAATCCTTTTGCATCATGATCATTTCACTATAAGATATACATATTGTATACCTAGCATAAATTGAAGTTCCATTCTTTGCTCTTTTTAGATCAGGTGGTTTTTTTTTTTTGCCTTCATTTATTTTTGGCCTTCTGTTATAGTATGAAATACCGCTAGGACAGACATTTGCAGATATTAGACATTGTGGGTACTGCTAGTATGTGTCATAGCCTACCCACTTTATGATATTTCCTTCAAAAGTATACAAGTTGAAGAGCACAACTTTTGGTAACTGCATGTATTTCACATTCCAAAGTGTGTATATGTGTGTGTGCATGTGTACTTTTTTTTTTTGGATATTGTATGAAAAAAGAAATGGAACCCTGTGCATTCAAAAGATGGCTACATACCAAAAACTAAATCTTCAAATGTCTGTGTACAACCATGAAGTGTCAGATTCATTGTGTATCTACCTCGGAGTGGAAGCAAGTGACCGTACCAGTGATACATAGGGCTCTTGGTCTCAAGCCAGCCATAAAATGTGGACAGCAAGATGAAAGAAAAGCGGATTCCGGATTCAGCGGGGCACCTGTGTCCTTGGAGCCACGACAGGGGTGCAATGATAAATATTCCCCGCGCTAAGAACAGATGTAAAAGACCGTGCATAATCTGCGATAAGCAGATTCGGAAAGAAGCACAAATCTTTGCATTTTCCTTTATTCGTCTCTTTTGAAAGTCTGTTTTTATTCTACTTTTTTTTCCTCTTTTCACAATTTGTTGGCTTTTTAAAATTATTTTTTAAATTCCTTGGCACTTAGTCTCAAGTTTGCAGGCCTTGTGCTCTCTGAGATACACGTACCAGGCATACAAGGAAAGACAAATCAAAGCAGACAGGCACACATACTTGAGTATGAGCTATATCTTTGAGCTGTTATTATTACTATGATGGTTTTAGACTCAGTCCACAAAGACTTTTAAGCCTGTTTGCATCGTGATTATTTAATGATAAGACATACGTATGATATACCCAGCATAGATGGAAGTAAAATTCTTCACTCTTTTTAGATGAAGTTTTTCTTTTTTATATCCCTCATTTGATTTCCATAAAGAGGATCATATTCTTTGGGAGACATATCAGTTTAGAGGTGATTAAGGTATGGTTATAGTGCAGAAAATTAGGGCTCTCGGATTTTTGTGCTTGATGAAGATCACTGCAATCTACTTTTCAAGAGATTTCACCAGCACAATGGAGCCAGGTGTTCAGATTATTTGTAAGGAGGATAATACAACCAGAGCTGTTTATTAGCAAATATACACTCTAGTGGGACAAATTCTTCAAGAATGTTTTTATATGATTTTATCAACGCTTCCAGAAATGAAAAGAAAAACAAGAATAACAATCCTTGAGCTATTCCGTATTCTATTCCATATCTCAAATTTTAAAATATTTCTGGCAGTTTTAGGTGTACTTTTTAAGTTTGTGCAATGTGGTATATTTTGGTAACACGTGAACTAAATGGTTTGATGAGAGCAACTCAGACATTACCTTTATCGCCAAAGGGTATTAAGGTCAAGTGATATCTATTATGTAATATATTTCCTGTTTTCTCTTTTGTCAGTCCTCATTTGGTAAGTTCCTACCCTGAAGGTAAATGACAACTAAATGTAAGATGATTGTAAATTGGTAAAATGTACGCATATTTTATTCTGGCTGTGATGTCATTTAGTTAAGACCAGGGCCCCATTTCATAAAGAGTTGATGCAATAGCAACTCTTGCTGGAATGGCAATTGTCATGGTAACGACAATTATCCAGCTTCCTGATTGGCTGTTGCTATTGGAAGTTGCCATTCCAGCAATAGTTGTTATCATAACATCTTTTACGAAATGGGGCCCAGATGTGATGATTGAACAAGTGTATGCTCTTGATTTGTTAATTTATGCCCCTCAACTACACATCTGTCAGTCCACCATAATTCAACCAATTGTGAATATCAGGAAAATAGTTCTATGGGTATTGGCAGAAATGAATTTGTTTGATGCTAAACTTTAAAGTGATACACAGTATAATTTGCCCTACTTCTTCGCTGGAAAATTTCTTTCAAAAGAATTACAAGTTAGGAAAACAGTAAAGGTTACATTGCCAAAGTCGGCTTTATGCGCATTTTTCTTCCTCTTGCAATCCCTGACTTTTGTATGGATAATGAGGTGACACACCACAATTCATTGTCTGCTGCAGAAGTTTGGCTTGCCATAATGGTCTCGCCTTCGAGATTTTCACCTCATCTCTATTGTGCAGAGATTTGGAAAGGAATGGTATAGAACAGACCATGCAAAGGTCTAATCACTGCATCTGTTTGTGATGGGGAATTGGAGTCGCGATCTCCCCTCTCATACGGTGTACTGTAGAGACAGGTTTATGTATTCATGTTACATCCAGACATGCAAATGTACACAACTGTACATTGTGCGTGACAGTTGTGATACTTTTGGCATTGGCAAATGTTCGTACTCGACCTCTGCCCCTCAAAAAAAATATAATGGGGAGCCAGCCACTGAATGGATGTCATTGATGCTTGACTTACGCAGGAATGTATTGATTGGTGGGGAATATTACTCAGAGCACAGGATAAAGACCAAATGGAATATGTTGGCAGACAATGCCCCTGATAATGAGGATGGTTTTCTCTCTTTAATGGTACAACAAAAGATCCACTGGAACAAGAAATTGTTTCGTTTGAAATTGTCGCCCGGCCGTTGTTCATGTATGCGTCAAATCCCGATGATGAGATGACGCATTTCCTGACTCTTGTGTCTTATTTTGGTTTAAGACAGTTTGAGGCTTTACAAGAGAAGGAATGCAAGAGTGCCTCATATTTCTGCCTCTGTTTGAGATCTATTGTATGCTACCTGTCTTTCAGGTCAACTGATTTTGTTAGATTCATGTGGACACCAGTTAATAGAAAAGATTGTCTTCCAAGGATAGACTACATATGATGCACATTAGTAATTGGCAAACACTATATACCTCTGACTACTTGCATGTTGGATGATATGAAACCATACTAGGACATAATTGGATGATATAAAAGATTGTGAAGCATTCGCTGTTAACTTTAGATGTGTGAAAAAAAAGTGTAGGATATTTTGTAACCTGTGTAGCCAGAATCTTAATATAGTTAGTACTTGGGGGTAAAGAGGATCCAGTGTAGATATAAATAGATAGCGAATGCTTCATATCATTGTATATTGTGAGAACATTGATCTCCGATTTTTTTTTCCCCATCACCAGTTACTTCATGCATTTGCACTTCCATCAGTCAACAACTAAGTGTATCTGTGTGTGTGTGTGTGGGGGGGGGGGGGGGGGTAAGAGGAGGAGGGGGTGCGAGTGAGTGAGACAGGCAGCCATGCCTCTTGCTTTGAAAAAAGGACAATGGGAGGTTCACCTTGCATACTCAATATTGATCTCATAGCCCTGCAACACACAAATTGGGAGACATATCACAACAACCTGACAATGTTCCATCACACAATCTCTCAAGGTATTTTTTTCCTTCTTTGATTTCACTCATCCATGTCATGCATGATTCTGCTATACAGTTAGTCCAGGTTATGTTGCTTGCCTTTTAATAGCACTATGAAAGAGGTGCTGCCATGTTAGATAGGCTGCATATCCCTGTGTTCCCTGTTTTGTCATTTAAAGGGAGATATGCACCATCTGATCAAGGCATTAGCCACAAGAGCTCACAAATTGTCACTTTTTTTCACTGAATTAAATGTTCTTAGATATGTATCACAAAAGCTTATGGAAGTACATGTATAATAATGTATACCAAATGTTACTTTTCTATAAAGATGATCTGTGTAGTATGAACTCTTGTCATTAACATTGATAGTGTTTGTATGTTCTACCTGTTTCCAATGACAGACACTCAAATTTATTCATGGATCTGTTCGACTATTCAAGTGCAAGTAGTACCAGAGACTGAAAATGCTTTGAGCCTAATGTGAGAGCATTTCATCACATTGGTTAGCAACAATGAAATAAAGTTGAATCATATTTTGTCACTTCAGATGTGCAATCTAAAACATCCATCCAAAGGGAGTGCTCAAATGTGTATCGCCGTCCAGTTCTTCTGCCAATGGTTTCAAATTCTATGCAAGCTGAAGTAAGGCAGAGTGCTTTGAATATCCAGGAGTTGCCCTCTTATTTCAACCTCTGTTCATGCTGGGTTGCCATGAATATCCCAAGTGTTTGCAAACTTGAAGAAATCAATATACCCACAGAAGCACTGGTCCTTTGAGTCATCTAACAATGCCCCACCCCCGGAGCTTGCAGGTGACCTACCTCCTTCCCAAGTACCCTAATCCCTCTTGTCAAATTATTCTAGTTCATACAAAACACACGTCAGTCTCCGTCTCTCTGTCACTCTTCATAGTGGACTTAGAGGGGTAAAAAAAAAGGTTTTAAAATGCTGGGAGAGGGGCTATGTACCCTCAAGCTTTCAAATACTCAACAGTCCTTCACAAGTTTTTGATTTTGCTAGGGCAAGTGTTTTTGACAAATATGTAACAAGAACCCCTCTGAAAGCATGAGATAATCAAGCAGAGGAGTGAAGATATGAGGTACTAGTTTTCTTCAACCACTTTATCCAAATCCATGCCATAGATAGCTTCTAGAAATGAAGATTAAAATGTATGAGATCAACTTGTACATGTATGTCAGATACTTGTATGTCCTGAAAAGAGAATTGAAAGGTAATCTTGAAGCAAATAATCCATGACTTTGTAGAAATGCCCTCGATAAACCTCCAAGGTTTAAAAGGAGGCATTATGTCCATCTAGATCGATACAGGGAATAAAGGATTTGAAGATTAAAGGACAAGTTCACCTTCATAAACATAAGGATTGAGAGAATGTAGCAATATTAGTAGAACACATCATTGAAAGTTTGAGGAAAATCGGACAATCCGCTCAAAAGTTATGAATTTTTGAAGTTTTTTTTCAGTAACCGCTGGATGAGAAGACTACTGCAGTGTGTGAATAACTTAGATGTCACATGCGTACAACAATATAAGGAAAATATATAGAGAATTTCACAAAATTTCATCTGTTGAAAAAAGTGCACATTCCCCCGACTCGTTACCAACAAATGTTGTGGGTAATATTATTCCCCCTCCCTTTAGAAAGAGGCAAGTCAAGTGCTCTTTTATTATGCGAAAAAAGTGAAAATATGTTGAATTTTCTTTACATTTTGTTTATACTGTTGTACGCATATGACTCACAAGCTGTAGTAGTCTCCTCATCCAGCGGTTCCAACACGAAAATTTTAAAAATTCATAACTTTTGCATCGATTGTCCAATTTTCCTCAAACTTTCACTGATGTGTTCTACTAATACTGTTGCATTCTCTCAATCCTTATGTTTACGAAGGTGAACTTGTCCTTTAATGTTTTGGGAAAAATGAGGAAGATGAAGAAGGAGCATCACCAAGTGCCTCACTGACACCCTGCCTGGGTTTACTTTTTCCCTTGTCTGCAACATCAGCCCTGTTCCACTTTTGCTCAGTGAATCTAGGGTACGTAGTGAGCAGAGACAAGGGGTGGATGGTACCACGCTCGTGTCGGACATTCTCTTTTTACCGAGGGGTAGTTGTTAAGTGGTGTTTAACCATCCTTCCCTCACGTTAGGGGGAGGTGAGCAAATTTGCACAGGAACGGTTCGACCTTGCAGAAGAGTGGAGGAGAGAGGGCTGACTTTCTTGCGGGAGGGCGCAGGAGATATTGAGACAGAAGAAAGAAACAAATGTAGGAAGAAGGGAGAGAATAAATAGAAAAACAAACCTGTGAGTGTCTTCAAGATCTGGAGAGGTTGCACTTAGTGTGAGTCTGTTCTCTTGTATTACCCACCCTCTCACCTCTTGAATTGACACCAAATGCGATTTTGTTGTTTTGGTCATCGTTGAATAATACACTGTACCTTTCGGTTGTTTGAAAATCAGTCAAGAAAGCAAGTCTATTTGTCTTTTCACATTAAAGGGGAAACTTCACTCTGTTTTCCAGTTGCCTTTGATGAGAAGAGTTTGCAGTCAATTAAACAGAACAGTAAATGCAGCATTAAGACAGGGCAGAATATCTAATGATAATGCTAGAATTGTGAAGTTTGACATGTTTTCATGGAATAGTGATGTTGTTTGTGATGACATAATGCAAATTAGACAAGACTGTCTCATTGTAAACACACCAAATACAATTGTGCCTACCACTATGGCACAATGCTCTCCCTTTCATATCTTTTTTTTTTTTTTTTTTCAAGGCTAGGACATTTGTCAAGGAGAAAATATCCCAGAGTGCAAATTGACATTTCTTGTGAGGTACTTCGTCCAACAATTACCATGGTGAACAGTAATAATTTGCCACTATGATAAAAACTTGTTTAGGCGAGGAATTGGGTGAATCATTTGAATTCATTTCACTTTAACTTCTCCTGTATGATGTTCCTTTGTGATCGGAATGTGTGCCAAAATCAAGCACAAATTTCCCAAACAAAATCTGTTGGAATGGACAATAAAGATATACAGGCACAAACAGGCTTGCATATTTGACTTCTAATAGTTGATAAAATATATGAATTGTCCTTCACACCAAGTCACTCAACCTCCTTTCTGTTGAATCCTGTCATCTACGCAGCCCAAGAGAGCAACCCCAAGAGGCTATTCAGAAGAAAGACTCCTGAAAAAAAAATATCATCAGTGCGTCACAGCTGCATATGATGCTTACACAAGACAAACAAGCACATTTAGAAGATACACACAAACATACTATAACTCATGGTGGCACTTGTCATTTTCAGTGGCAAACATGCTTAATGTCTTCTACAAAAAAAAAGACACATCTGTTTATTGAAGTCTACTAAACAAATTTCTGTTATCCAGAGTGATGTGGTTATCTCTACATGATGGAGAGGATTTTAACTCCTTTCAAATGAAAAGAATACTCTCAGTTATATGGTAATTGCTTGTCATGGAGAAGGAGCAAGGGGAAAGGATGCTAAGGTGTTGTTAATCCTTCCCCCTCCACAGACTTTGTGCACACAGCCCTGGGCTATACAAGCTTTCCAGGCTTGAATTTGCATTTTTACTTTCCTTTACCCCTGCAAGAAAACCAGCTCTTTGTGTTTAAACCTGTTCAAGATAAACTACCTCTTCAAATATGACATGATAAGTGAAGGAACACCAAATTTGAAAGGGTGTTGCTATGTATTGGCCACACCAAGTCTCCATTGTGTGTGCATTCAACAGTAGAAAACAAAATTTCACCTTAGATATACACGTACAAAGCTGTGTACCTCTTGATATTGTGGTCGCTCAATTTCAAGCATTGTCAACCTTCACAGACTGAGCTGTATGATAATATTCAAATAATTGCAGTTACACTGTAGTATTGCAAAAGATTTGAGAAAGTTATGTTGTCAAACGCAAGAGATCTATGAATGAATTTCACCATGCTGACAGATCATATACTGAATGGTAACCACAATATGGTAGATATAGAGATTGGTAAATCTACTTTGCCTGTTGACTCTGTTGGATCCATGCTGAGATGTTTCCATCTATTTTAGGCATTTGGCATTTATTTTCATCCTCAATTTTTTCAAAGCTTCATATTTACACACTGTCAAAGAGCCTACATGTAGTGTCACATGGGAGAATGCAGTTCAGATTCTTAAAACAGGAAACATTTTTAACCTGTTCCTTACAGGAATCTGGTATAACAGGTTCCTGTGGTGTCAACTGATATACGGGAACCTGGTATCCCCAGGTTCCCCAAATCTTATAGACAAGAGTCCATGGTCTGAATTTGTGTTAATTTTTGTTCATGCACAGCCCAGAAAAATGGCTGTGACAAAAAGATTAGAGTTGGCTGTAATTATGCATGTGTGCTCATTTGTATTTGTAGAGAGAAACAAGAAATTAGTGCACTTCACCCCATTTTGATTTGAAACAGTATTATGCATGCACTATCAGCATGTCATTCACTATTTGACATGTGCTTAACATAGCTTCTCTCAGATGCCACTACTCATATGGCTTCCCCCACCAAAGAGAGGAGATTAGAAGCAGATTGGGGTGTTATTATGTGATGGCTTAAGCTTCCCATTAAGCCCAGTTTAGGATTACATTATCCTATCACCTTTTGATGTACAGGGCATTGTAATGCTTGAAAGACATGTAGAGACCAGAACTTTTCTTCCACCTTAATACACTGTATTAACCTGTTGAGGACGAGCTGAATTTGCTATAACACGTTTCCCCTACACACCTGCCCAAGTATACATGTACTTGGGACAAGTCTTCAGCGGGTTAAAGGCGACTGTCTAGATTCATCCATGAGTCACAGAAGACACTTAAAAAAAAGGACATTTTTGAATAGTTCTTCTACAAGTTAAGAAGTTAGAAGTTCCTGTTTGATTTCATCATCTAAGCATTTTTCATAGACCTAAGGGGACATTGTTTAAATTGTAAATTGGTGAGTTTTTTATATCAAATTTATGTTATCTCTTGCAAGAGCATTTCTTCATTCAAATATTTGGCATTATAAATTGTAGAGATTTGGTTTTACAGGAAAATCTAGTGAAAGGCCAAGGTTTTCAGGGCTTCAATGAATGTCTGTGTCTTTGTTTCTTTGAAAATAGAATATTTATTGTTCCCAAAGACATTCTGCCATGAATGACTATTGTCTTTAGATTGAGAATATGATCACCTAGAAAGTAAGTTTGAATTTGCCATAAACCATTAATGACATAGACAGAATTATGTTCATTGCACATCTCAGAATGAAATATAAAAGAAAAAAATCCTTTTGATTGAGGCATTTACAAGTGTGAGTGAAAATATCTTACAGCTACATTAGAAACATTCAAAGTGTTCATATTAAACAGACTGACTGTTACTTGCAGTGTAGCTATTGATGTGGCTATTCTGCAATTATAGTTTCAGTTAGTTTTAGGTGCTTTCTGAAGTGGTGGGCCTGAAGGGTGCCATCAGTGATCCAAAAGGTGCTGGTTGTGGGATCAGGGGGGTATAGATCTCCAATCTCTACCCTTAGAGGATGTCTCACTTTACCCCCATTGACAATCAGACACGCTCTTGGGTGTAATTGGCTCAATTTCTTATCCCCTTTCTATTCTTTTCACTGTATATGCTAGAGTGCTCCGCAAAGGCAGCATTGTGTTTTTCTTTGTCGGCCGCAGTCCAGAAACAGGAGAAAAGGTGTTTGCTGGATTAGGGGTTGGGTGTTAGGCTGATAAGTTTCAAGTGCATGGACAATCTAAAGAAATCAGGCTTTGAGTCTTCGACAAGGGGGGGGGGGGGGGGAGAGAAAGTGATGCTTGGCACGATTGAAAGAGGTGTTGAATACTTCGGCTTAACTTGGCGAAGCTGTGAAAATGAGCGGAATGCTTTCTCTCAGAAGTGGTTGCTGGGGATTCCTGGATTTGTGCTTTGTTTGCACTCTCAAAGGTCCCTTAGCTGAATGGCAATGCAGTGTCCCAATCTCCAAACACTCTCCCAAACACTTTTCCCACTTTTGGCGTGCTCCGTCAAGTTAAACAAAATGTCCAGTATGGCTCAATCGTACAAATATGGTGTATAACCATTCATATATATCGCATAATTCATATTTGCATTTGCTTGCCTCCAGACATTATCAATTTTCACCGACAACATTTATTCATGATTATGTAAAAGTATCAAAGCTTCTGCTGACTCTCTGTTTTCAGTAGTTTCTGTAGCATTGAAAAATAGTTGAAAAATTGAGAAAATGAGCTGAGACCCCCAAATATTAGGAGTTTAAATGCTTTGAAAAACACTGCTTATCCTGAGTCATTTTGCTTTCCATTTCAAATATAGATATAGATGCAGGTTACTCTTTCAAAAAGCATCTGAAACCTCCAAATCAGTTGAATTGGCCCCAAATGCTATTTTCAGGCTATACTGGGTCCTGGATAATCAGTCCATGGGATTGGAGTTTGTGGGTTTCATGATGAAGGGTCACGTATAAATCTGTGGGCCTTCACCAAGTTGAGCGTTTGAACAACTGTGTAATATTTGGTGATTACAAATGTATCACTCCACATATTTGGTATTGAATAGATTAAAAAAAAAATGCATCACCATTTTCGATTTCGCACAGATTATGATTTCCTGTCCCTGCCATGACTAATGAACCATTTAAACAGGTGATTGTAATCATCAACAAATTGCACTTTTTATTGCCTTTCCCATTGCGGTCATGCCACATAAACTATGATTATTGCAGTGTTTTTAGTAGGATCCATGATGTTCTGTAGCAAGTCAGTTAGCTGGGGGGAAAATGGTGTGATTGCAAAAAAGTATATATACCTGTAACCGTTAATCAGGTTAATTCAACCATCAACATAAGTTTGGACAATTAGAGGGCACCATTTTATATGCCCCATGTTTCATAAACAGGTAAACCACCCAAAGTCTCAAAACAGGGTACTTGTCAGCAAGCATTTTCAATATCCTGAACAAAATGATGAAGCGGAGATGTAATTGCAGTCACTACACAACTTAATCTATGACCTGTATACAGTTGTTGCATTTTTATAAAATCCATTGCAGACTGTTTGATCTTGATGGGACACACATTCTCGATAGCCCAGCTCTTAGTTTTTCTTTTTTCTTTTTTTTAAATTAATTGTTGAGTTTTTTTTTTTTTTATTGAATTAAGATTTATCATACCCATAAGCCAACACTTCAGCTTTGTTGATAATGTTGCACAAAGTTTTGACAGAATGCATGCTGACAATGAAAAATGTGTGTAGATATATTGTAATTTGCTATTGGCCTCCTAGTATGTTTTTGGTAATATGTAGTATGTTTTTTATTTAAAGATATATGCTCTTTTTTTTGTAATGATGTTATGTTTGAAAATACACATGTATGTCTTTTATCTTCCTCAGTGTGTTTTTGGACATGGAAGGGTTAATTGACAGCCCTGAGCATAGCTATGATTATCTTCTTACTTTCATCTCATTGTGAGAAATGACATTGCATAACAAGCATAGAACATTGCGGTACTGAATGTTTTTTTGTTTTCTTTTCCTGTTTTGTTCAATAATCAATGTAGAGTTTCAAGAATGCAATACCTACATAATATACATTGTATCATATTTTGTACATAGATGTAGTGTAAATTCTCTGGACCTTGTACGCAGTGGAATGCCATGTCCCTATGCATGTGTGCAATCATAACCTTTTTTTTTTTTCTTTCTTTTTTCTGAGACATTTTGCATGATTGAACTTATTGTTCAAGAAATGCTTCTGACCTTGTCAGATTGGAAATGGGATGTATGTTTTTAATGTGTGTGATGTAGAATCCTTTGTTTCTTTTCGTTTGTTTCCTTGTCACTTGTTGGTTCTCCTCAAATACAATGTCTGTTGCAAATGAGTGCCTTGAAATTACATTGTCTTACAACTTCCTTGGTTCACTATGGGGCTAATTGTTTGATTTTTATTTACAGTGCAGGCATTCCTGTGTAAATTGTCAGTCTTCTGTTTACTTTTGCATGTGTTCAAGGGTGGCGAAGTGGCTAAGTTGTTAAGAGTGTCTGTCTTGCAATTGAATGGCTCAGGTTGGGGTGCAGATTTGAATCATACTGAGTCTTGCTGTGCAATGTCATGTGTCGTTACGCCATCCCCTCGTGGAAAAGTTCTCTTTCCCTTGAATAGGATATAAAATGGGGGTCTTTGTGTATGGTAGCATCATAACCCAAGCACTTAAAAGTTCCTACTTCATCTATTCAGAGCAAAGAGCAAGCTGCATAACCTGGTCAGCGTGTATATCTGACACACACTTAAATACTAGCAGTACTCATATTCATCACATACATGAAGGTGTAGAATTTTATGTTTACGTACTGCAATTCTTATAAGTAACATGTCTTCCTTTTGTTATTTATTTCTATACAAATGAAATGGATTTGTATCACACAAGGGAATGTGCAAGCAGCAATTGCTTGTGTTTAGATGAACATAAAGGTTATCAAATTGAAATTTGAAAGGGGAGCCAGCAAGGTTCATTTGGGTCAACTCAAAGAATCACAAAGTGTAGATGTCCCAATGTGTACTCATAGTAAACTGTCCTTTGATCCTCTGCTGTAACTGAACTTTGTTTGTCACTCCATTTTTGGCAAAAAAATGAAGAGGAGTTCAAAATGTAATACACGTACTGCACCCATGTATCTCGCTGCTCCCATGCAAGACAGCATGAGTAGCAGAGATTCAAGAAGAGACTCCCAAATACCTGCACAGATTTTCCCACGGTATCTCCTGTGGGTTGCACGGACTATAGCACAAACTAAATAGAGGCAGCTAGCACCATGAGCAAAGTGCACTGGGGTGTTCCAGAATTCGCATGGGATCTGACTTTTAAGTGCTACAATTATCATCATTCTCCCTCTTTTTTTTTTATCTCTCTCTCTCTCTCTCCCTCTTTCTCTTTCACTCTCTGGGCAGAGATGTATTTGTCACAATTATACTGGAGCCTTCACAATCACACAGTTATATGAGTATTCAGAACGCATGATTCAAAGGCCATCACATTTTTTTTTTCTTTCATTTTCTATTTCGTTGTGTTTTGCAACTGACGGAATCGCCATGTTGACAAATGAGACAATATGCAATAGGATATGATTGGTAAACATCCAGAAGTGAAAGATTTATTGCTTTTCTATATTATTTTTCTCTAAATTGTTCTTTAGCCCTATTTCCAGTGACTGATGTTGCTTTGTAATGTAACTAGACTCATTTTTTTTGTTAACATTTGTATTAAACCCCTTGCCCCCTAAAAGGGAAATTTTCACCATCGCTTTTATACATGGGTCCCATGGCCTGACGGTTTGGGAGACACACTAGAGTTAAATATCACTGCCATACATGAAATAATGAAAATCGTATTTGCTTCGTAGCAAAAGTTAAAAACTATATGCCACAAGTATACTCACATTGTTGTGCTGTTATGCTCTAATGATTATTGGGTTGATTGGTATACTGTAAATATTTACCATGTTTCTTTCCCACAGGTACTTTTATAATGTCAGTCTTGTTCAGCAGAGATGCAGATGGGCAATTCCGCAGTTACGTGGACATGACATGGATAAAAGAAATGTGCCTCTTTATTTTACTCTTTAATCTAGGTATCAACTAATGCCATGGATGTTCACCAATCATTAAGGTCTTTCAAATTCAGTAGATTTTATCTTTCGTATTGATTGATTTCGCGAGATCTAAAACCATCATTTAAAATGTACATGTGGGACTGGGGATGCTGAAATTCACTTAAATGCAAATTACAGTGGGTTCCTTTGAAATTTTTTCCTCAAAGTTTTGCTAAAGGGTAAAAGATAAATACATTTACATACTCCAGAAATCGTGTGACATTTTGTCAATTACAAAAGGGTGAAATGACCTGTGGAATTACTCCGGACGAATGTAACGTTACTAACCGTAACGTTACTAACCATGCTTTTGGGGGTCTAGCTAAGAAATTATTGGTCGAACTGCTAAAAAACATTGTGTGAACATTTGTCATGATGCAATAATTGAAATTAATGCAACACTTTGTTTGAAGTAACTTGAATTTTTGCACACTTTTTGTTACAAGACATTGATTTTTTTGTCATGTCCTTTTTTCGTAACGTTACTAACCAGCCCTTTAATTTGCCATAGCAATGCTATTATTTCTTGGATTGTATTCATTCTTTTCTGTATCATAAACCTGGGAATGATGAACATGTTTTTGACATAATTTTGGCTTGAAATGAATAAATGGTAATTTAGTAGTAAAAACAAATATCTAAATTTGTTCAAATGTAACGTTACTAACCGCGGAATTGCCCAGATGATTTTAATTCATTGTGCAATAAATTTGAAAAAAGAGATGGAGGAAAACAAAATATATATTTTCTGTATATGAGTATGATTTACTCCATTTATCAAAGGTGTAACAAACATGTCAGTATTTCGCATATGTATTTTGCATCTGTAGTGTGTCTGTGTTTCTGTTATGTGTCACTATCATTAAATTATTTAAATGTCAAGGCAGGGAGTTATATCATCTTTGTAATGGTGCTTTAGAGTAACCAGCGACATGCACCTGAATCACCACAATTTTCATATCATATAATACGATTTTATATTTGTATTCTATGTCCGCTTGTATTGTATGTTGAATTGCCAAATAAATAATAATAATAATAATAATAATAATAATAATAATAATAATAATAATAATAAATATTCCAATGTGAAACAAAACTTTGCCTCATAAAACACACACACACACACACACAGAGAGAAGTATCGATTTTCTGTTGACGTGTAATATGTCACACAAATGATTAATCTCTGACATTCTGAAAAAGATGACGCTAGACTTTGGAGTATACTTCCAGTTTTATGTCATAAAACATCTACTTTAGAAGCATTCCACTGTCGTGAAACCTCATCACTCTCAATTACTCTTTTGCTTAGTTTAATAATGAAAATCTAGGTTGCATAATTTCAAACTGCAATTATTATTACAGTTACCAAAGCAATAAGTTGAATTCTCACAGGTGATTCATTATTTCCTAAAAGTAATTTTTGCCATGTAGTAGCTGTATCTATTGTGATTTATTATACATGTAGTTTGCCAGCCTCTTCCTAAACTAGGCCCCCAATAACATGTTCTAAGATCACCTCTACCTGACATCTCTTTATACCTTCCTTTATATCGAACTCCTTTGGCATCAAGGCTGATGAATCTAATAGTGCTCTATGTGTGGTCACAACTATTGCCATTCTTACTGGAAACTTGGGCATGTTTGCTTGATATTGTCTCATGATTTTGAATAATGAAATACATTCATGTATGTCTGTTATTCTTTTTTTTTTCACCATAGATCGGGCAGCCAACGATCCACCCCAGTTTGATTTCTTTACCGTACCAACATTCACCATCACTGAGGGACAGAGTCCGTGTGAGTTTGCATGTTTTGTCTTTTCCCTATATTCTGTACATGTTAATCATAAATTTGTATAAATGTTCTATTTGAAGACATGTTTCTCTCTCTTTGAGTGAATATAAACCCTTAGTGTAACTACTCTGTTTTTTCTCACCTCCGCTGAATAAAGTGTCAAGTTAATGCTTTCATGCCATCAACATACAGTCTTCATCTATCCCTATTTGTTGCTGTCAGCAGATTAATATACATATGTACATGTATTGTAAGAATGAGAGATCCATTGTTCAGGTAACCCCCAAGTTCCAGTTTGTGAAATACTGTATTTCTGATTTTCTGCACAGTTTCATTACTGTGCTGGTGTGATGCCAGACAATATGACTGTCAAAAAATCTCATCACAATATCAAGTACATTGTACACTTGTACTTAAAAGTGGAAATTATTGTTTTGAAAATGAACACATGCAATAGCTCTACTTTCTTCGAACAATATCAAAATTTGCAGCCATTTCTGTTCTGATGTCGTTGCAGAAAGAAACGGATGTGAAAAGTGATGATGGTGATGATGATGATGATGATATTGATGATGATGATGTTAATGATGTTGATGATGATGAGTATGGTGATTGTGATGGTGATGATGATGATGAGGAGAAGGGTCTCAAATGTGAACCTATGTTGTATACTTATGTGGAATAGCATATATGCCAACATCTAAAAACTTAACCACTTCTCCCTCTCAGTAATCGTGGTGGGACAACTTAGTGCGACAGATCCAGATAATGACCCCATCATCTTTGGCTTGGAAGACGACAATGCAAGACTCATTTTTACCATCGACCCTGTTACAGGGGAGCTCTATGCACGACCCAACTTAGATAGAGAGGTAACTCATTACACCTGTTTTGGACTTGCTAGCAGGAGCCACTGTAAATAAAGAGAGAAAGACATAAGCGCACATGTAAGAGGGTGAAATATTTCAATAGTCTCCATTTGCTTGTTTTATTGGTTGATTTTTTTTTTTTTTTTTACTTGAGGGGCCATTTAAATTTCACCTAAAGACAGATAAGATTTTTTGAAAGTTATTCATTCCAAAGTGTTTGTCTATGTTTGGTCCTTTGTCATTCATGTTATGTACTAAAACTGAGTCATGAATAGATCATACACTTTCCTCAAAAGGTCTCACTTTCTTTAAAATGATGAGAAGCCGGGTTAAGTCAAGACAGCATCATATTACATGTCCATGGAAGCACATGAAGTGATAATGAAGTGAATCTAGAGAAATTTTTCATGTAAATTTTAGCAAGTTACAGTGCATTCAAATGTAAAGAAGATATCTACTACAACGTGTACATGTACATTGTCCTCCAGACATACAAAACAAGATTACTATCAAGTGATTAATTTTTATGAAAATTTTTTTGTGCAGATTTGTCACCATCAAACAGAATCTTGCCACAAAAGGCTGTGCCAAAATTTCATTACATCATAGAGAAAATGAACATTTTTATTTCTGAGAGTGTAATTGAATGATATCAGTGTATTAATACCACATGATCTTTTCTATTTCAATATTATACAGGATGCAAATATTGGGAGTCGTATTACTGTCAAGGTGTATGTGACTGACAACATCAATGAACCAGTGAGTATCAGATGAAAGCATTGAAAGAAATGTTGGGAGTCCAACAATATTTCATCATGGATAATTACAATTCCTCCATATTCGATTATTGTCAGCCACCTTGAGGTTATTTGTTCATATCAGACATTGATGGATCCCGTAATATCAAAATCTGACCTGTTGAAATGTGAGACTGCTTTTAATCCTCCCACAGCAAGTGATTGTACCTGAGTTTATGAACACTGAAATGATAATTTTGTCTGGCAAGGTACACACATGTACCCATGATACATGTATTTCAAAAGTGCAGATATTCTGTTGATATTATGCTTGAATGCAAATGTGGAATTACTACTTTTTTCTTTTCCATTTTTTAAATTTCTTTTTGCCTGTAAATATTTCTCAGCAGATCTGTTGTAACCTGCTACAGTGTATGTTCAGAAGTTTTTAAGGAACCAAAAATATCTGCATTGAGCTAATGAAGATTCTCAGAAGTCCATATAGTGAGTTGTAGCTATAGGTACCACCTGACCACCCACCTCCCTCTAAGGGATGAGAAAAATTAGTGAATAAATTGGTCTAATTTTGTATATATGATATTTCTCATGATATTCATCATCATTCATCAGGGTACCTTCAGAAATGTGATGTACTTGTATATTTGGCTCCTATTTAGTACTCAGATAATCATTTAAAGTCATAACAGTACTTTTCTGTAGCAGTTACCACAGAGACTGACATTGCACCGCCATCTTATTACAACTGTGTGCAGGTCAGGCAGGATGTTATTGTGGAAATCCGAGACGTCAACGACAACCCACCGTCGTTTACCAATCTCCCAGCGGAGGTGTCCATATTCGAGAACGCCACGTTTGGAACGGCCATCTATCAAGTCCGAGCGACAGATCCAGACACAGGACCTGGTGCTATCGTGTCTTACCAAGTATTGGGTGTCACGCCCAGTGATGCTGGCAGTGTAAGTTCACAATATAGAGACATTTTAAATTATTCAATTCTTTTTTTTTTCTTGAAATGAAATCATTATCTTTCAACACAGCTGCAAACTTCATTCATCCAGTACTGTAACTCACCTAAGGTGTTACCCAATCACATCACACAGTATATAACAATATATATTGGTTGGGATGGTTGAGAGAGAATATCTTTTCATGCATATTCAGAAGAAACACCAGTGTAGCCTTTCATTATAGTTTTCAGTGTTCTACCTTGTTGTTGCCATGGTGATAAGGATACAGTAACGTGTGTGTGTGTGTGTGTGTATGTGAGTGAGATTAGTTTGCATTTCAGGCTAGCAAAAATATATTGTTAAAAACGGTGTGTGATGTGATCGGGTAACACCCATAATAGGTGAGTTACAGTACTGGATAAAAGTTGTTCCAAGGCTAAATTTATAGTAGCCACACCAAAGCCTAAGGAATATTTGTTTGGAAATTTCAGTGATAGTATCAGACAAATGCATCACACTTGCAGCTTTATGCTCACTTTCTCAGATGTTTCATTTTCTTGCAACGATATTTCCACGCTTCCCAGGCGCCGACGGATTACTTCGCCATCACCTCATTTGGTGGAGAGGTGCAGCTTGTGGTGCAGCCACTGGACTATGAATCCATCCAGCAGTACCTCGTCACGATCATCGCTCAGGTGAGGCTTGTCAGTAGATGTGGTCCGTAGATGTCAGTAGATTCTTGGAAAAGAGTCCTAGGTTTCATGTTGTTGGTGTAACAAAATGCATTTTGCTCTGTAATAACCACTGAGCCTATGAAACCACTTTTTTGCTGTTTGATACCGGTACTGTATATCTCAATCATTATTTTGACAATCAAGTTTTTTGTTTGTGTTTGATAACGTAGAAGGAAATACAAAAATCTTTTTTTTTTTTGTGAGCCCTTTGTTAAATTTATCTCTGATTCAAAATTGGCAACACATTTTGTACTATTAGTGGTGAAATTTTTTCTGTCAAATTGGCAAATAGAAAAAAAAATCATTCTTATTTCAGGCTTTTTTAATGAATTCAACTACAGTTTTTCTCATCATTGTTTTGTCATCATAATTTTACAATTATTTATGGATCATGTTTGTCGTCTGTTTGTTTTTAGTATTACACGTACCTTTCCATGTCCCTTAAAACATGTTATGCATTCAACTCTACAAGACAAAAACAAAAAAGAAGAAGAAGAAGAAGAAGAAAAAAAGCTCTGTCATTGTTGGCTGTTGTACGTCCCTGCTGTCATTACCCGAGCATTATCAACATGTGAAATCTGAAAAGAATAATAAATGAAGAGGCATTTGTAAATGTACTGTCCCACCAAGCTGTCCAGGTTGGTGTATTGTGCCGTTATTGATTATCGGCTCCCAACAATGCCTACTACATCCTGTCCATGGGTCCCCCACACTGTTAGTTTGCAATGAAGTTACAACAGACGTATTATGTTGGTCATTTAGCTGACATGCAAGTAGTTTTGTCAAGCATTTTTTTTAAATGTTTATAAAAATGTCGTGAGTATGGAATATTGTTGTGAATGTAATAATGGTTTTCATCCCAAACAGTAGCTTGTCATTTATTGTGCATTCACACTGCTACTGTATTTTCCCAGCTGAAAGTAGTATATTACCATGCCAAGATCATCATCATAATTATTCTTCAGGGGGGAAAAAAACCATCTCTTTCAGCTGCAGATTGCACAATTTATGAAAAAGATCGATTGGTATCCACATTCATGTTTATCCTGCATTGAGAATAGGTTAGACGATGGTCCAAAGGAGGGGGTAGATACTAGTTTTCACAAATATGTAGTTTGTATCTTAACTCATTTTGACATCCAAAACTGAAGCATGCAGAGTCAAAGTGAGAAAAAAATTGCATGTACATTCAGAGGGGGGAAGTTAATGAGCAGATAAGAAGAACAAAAATCTGGCAAATATTGCGTGGAAGCCATACAAAGATTTAAGAGTAGAACCCCTTCTGTCCTCTCCAATCTACATTGAAAATGAATGAAACTGTGCTCTTGCTTCCCGCTGTGCCAAAGAAACTTTCACACTGCATGATTAATCCTAAAACTGAGTTTAATCTCATTTATCTGCACATCATCCTAAGCAAATGCCAGCTCTTACAAATGTGGGTGTGTTTTTACGATCATCATCCCATCGTAACTAAACTAGATGGCATTGTTGCATGGCTTTTATGTCTCAGCCGTTTTGCCCCAGACAGAGGCCGCTTACTGACAATAGACCTGATCAAGGTGCACCTAAATTCTGGCCCCTTTCTCCTCCCTCCGACCTCTCCGGGAGCAATCAATAACCCAAAGGGGTGCTGAAAAGCCCCCCGTTCAGTAATTGTATGCTATCCACACATTGACACATAGTGCGCTGCTAATTGCTGTTCGATAAAAGCGTGCAGGACAGTGTAGACTGAGTTTGTAGGAGGTGCAAGAATGCTTGTGCATGCTGCCAGTGGAGGCCTGAGTGGTCAGGAGAACCAAGTATCTATTTACGGAATGAATGGCATTTGGAGGATTTTAGGTCTCTAGCTCTGGGAGAGATCTGAAAATACCATGTTGAAAAGAGTTTTCATTGAAGTCACTGCACATTACCAGTTACCTTCAATAAAGACAGATGACTTTATTTATACATTGTTATGAAATGTTCATTGAAGTAGAATAGGAATAATAGAAACCTAATTTATCAATATGCTCATCATCCCACCATCATTCTTAAAGAAATTATTTGTGCAATCTCTGGGGACTAATACACATGTAGCTTCATTTCATTTTTAACTAGGAACTGTGTATGGGTGTTTGATCTGTTTAGTTATATAGCATCTAATATGCTGTGCACCTAACAGGCATAGAACTTTTAATATTGCAGTGCCAAGTCTTCAAATCCCCAACTATAAAGCTTTCCTTTACCACTCGATTCAGTACTAACAGTTTTTAAATGTATATCAGTCTGATATAATTTGAGGAGCAGTTTACACTACAAAGGGATCAAGATGAGCACATGCCTACTGAACCATTCGGTTGTAAAACAGAAATAGCCAATAGTGATAATAGAAGATAAAAATCTCAAGTGACTTTTAGGGTTTGTGCATTTTAACATAACTGTCTAGCTAGCATCAAGACAATATAAGAGCACCACATATAGGTAGAGTGTTTCTAGTGTAGTAAACTCTTTTTTTCTCTCTCCAAATTTTGATCTGTATAGTGTTGACTGTACTTTACCGTTTTTGATGAGTGCATCTCATATAAAGAGGTGTAGTAGGCCACTAAATACTGTAGCAATACAGTTGATTAATATCATCTGCATAAATATCATTATTTTCTTTGTCACTACCTTTCTTATCATCACTAGCATCTAGGTCGTTACCATTATCAACATCATCATCATCATCATCATCATCACCATCATTACCGTCATCACCATCATCATCATCATCATCATAACCTTTATCATTAAAACCATTACCACTGCATGTATATACTCTGTATTTGCAGAGTATATGGTAGCAAAGGGTTCATACAATAGCACCACATACATGTACTGCTCTCCATACAAACTCTGGTTATAGTTCCCTAAAATGGGCATCTCCCACGCTCCATTCCATGGCAGGTTTTTGCCATATATTGCCATAGTGTCATTGGTTCTGTGCATTACCCACCTTCCCTCGCTCTCTATACCCCAAGCAATTTTCATTTAATCATTTCATAATGTTTTCCTGTTTGGCACCACCCATCCATTTCTCCTATGTGCATCTTCTCCTCTTCCTCCTGCTTTGCTGCATCAAATGAGCAGGACTCTCGCCTCCCTTGGATGGGCCAGGTTTGTTGGTTGGCAGTGCTGTGCTCTAGATTATTAACCTGTTGAGGACGGGCTACAACACTCATTTCCCATATACACCTGCCTGAGTATACTCGGGACTCGTCCTCAATGGGTTGAACCGCTTTTGCTGTTTAACATTTCATTCATACCATTTTGCAGAGTAAATGAATCATTGATGGTTTCACAGACTGGCTAAAACTTTCTCCTCTTCTTCTCCTTCTTCTTCTCCTCCTCCACCTCTTCTTCATCCTTCTTTCATTGATTTATCATCCCTTTCTTTTTCACTTCCTATTCACTCTTCCTCTCTTTATTCTTCTTCCTCTCCTTCATTCTGAATCATAAAAACCAATAATGATATTTGTGACTTTTAACTCACTTTGTGCTTTGTCTGTGTCTGTAAAGATTTGTCAAAATAAATGTTTACAATTGTTATTTCACATATCATCCCTTTAATATTTCCTGTGCGAACTGTGTGCCAGTTTATGCTAAATAAGCAGCATGCGAAAGTACCTCATTCGTATGAAGTTGATGCTGTCTTACTGCATATTATTAAAGGGCTATTCTGACTCTGTCATCCCTATAAACAGTAACACATTCAAGTAATTGATGTTACATGCATCACTTATATTTAGTACACAATACATGTAGATAGCTATCAAAATGTATTGATATTCTGCTGGTATTCACAATCATGGGAGTGTGAATCAGCGTGCTTGCTAACGTGCAAACATTATTTGGAAGTATATGATGTTACTGGCAGAATATAAAACTTTCTTTAGACACAATTTTCTTCAGGTCAATTTGTGTCGATGTGTTTTGAACTTCTATCATCAATACAGGTTGTATAGGGGAACAGATATTTGCTGCTATGTAAATCTTTCCTCAAACTTTTTTTTTGTGCAAAATTCAAATCGACATTCTATTGGTTTAGTAAAAAGTCCCTTATATATAACTGGGTATATTAAATCACAATTCATAGCTATTAGCAATTATTATGTTTAATCAACCCACTATCGTGTTATAGTTGTTCAACTTCTGCTGAATAAAAGTATTATTGACCTTCGATCAAACAAGATCAGTATACTTTTTAATCAGCACAATACATTCGTATTCAACATCATTGAAATATATAGTAGAACTTAGAGCATGCTGTGTTTTTTTGTTGTTGTGTTTTGTATAACAGTACATGAATATGATACTGGCAATCAAGATTGCAGTGCTGAGTTTATCATTTTGCTGAATTGAACTCCTCATGTACAAAATCTCACTTTTGTGTTGTATTGTCATTGAATTCAGATTGTGTTGTGTGCTCTTGTGTGCTGCTTGCACCATAAATTTGAAGTCCAGGTCTCTTGTAACCATTAATGAATGGATGGGATGTATGATTAGCCAGAAATTTCCTCAGAAATAAGGATTTTTGTGTTGAGGCAGAATTTGCGACACGTGACTAGAGGAATGTAATTCAAGTTTGTAGTCGGACTCACAAATAAAACTTGATTCATTGGTATGAAACGTGATTAGAAGGATGTTTCTAAATGAGATAAAGCTCTGTAAGTGGGAAAGGGAGGGTTTTCTTCTTTTCATTGTTGTCGAACAAGTGATGAAAGGACATTTCTGTTCTGGCCCTAGACTCTCTTGTCTGCTTCGATGTGCAATCATGGGTGACATTTGTGGGAAAGCTGAAATCCAGATATATTCTAAATGATGCTGTGCTTTCCAAAGTCTATGACCCATTGCATCCTTTTATTTTTCTCTCTCTCTCTTTTTATTGCAAGTCCATTTTGTAGCATCTTACAGTACCATAATTATCTTGCAGAGAAAAGGCAGTTGTATGGATGATTAGTGCAAAGTTGTATTTATGTGTGTGCTTTGTCAGACTTTATGGTAGACTTGAATCCAGTCTGTATGAAACCTTTTATCTCACTGTCTATGAATCACAGCAGTGTATTCAGGTAATTTTCAGATTAATCTGATGAAGTGATATCAACATAAAACTGTGATGCTGTAAGTGAGACTAGTCAGGATCATGCTGGAGAATTGCATTGATTTTGAAATATACAAACATGGTATCCCAATCATGTGTGAACTGACATACACATACAGAGTATGGCCATACTTACAATAGAGTTGCCATGTTTTGTTTTTGTTTTTGTTTGTTTGTTTGTTTGTTTGTTTGCTTTTGATGTGTGCAATTGCTGTTGTTGTTTTTCTGGGTTTTCTTTTCTTAATCAAAAGTATAACTAGAAAAAAAGAAATCAACAGAAAGATCAAGAAACAGTCCCAGGGATTTGATAGTAAATTGGTTGTTTCTTTGTGTTGCATTCCAAAGACAGGGAAGTTTCTTGTGTGCTATTCTTTGTTAAAATCATGAAACCAGGCTTTCCCCACTTTTGTTTGTGTGTTTGTTGTTGTTTTTTGTGTGGTAGAAATGAAATGTTTATGTGTGCTGTAACGATATACAAAATATGCCTTCATTTTTTCCCCCTCAGGACTATGGAAGTCCCAGCTTGGCAAGCACAGGAACTCTGACAGTCAACATTCTGGATGTGCAAGACACTGTTCCAGAATTCATCAACATTCCCTATGATGTCACCATATCAGAGACGATGGCTGTGGTGAGTAAACAAGTCATGTCATCTTTCAGGATCTTGAGAATTTCATGTTACCAAACATACTGAATGGATAGAGTTTGTATAGATCTCTGAGTTGGGCTCAATGGCCCGAATTCACGAAGGTGGTACAAATGAAACCATGGTTTAAACCATGGACAAAAACCATGAAGCGCCAAGTGTCGCACGGAATATTTCGTTACAAAATTGGTCATTTTGTCGACAAAATGACCGTTTCGTTAACGAAATTATCATTTCGCGGACGAAATGTTCATTTAGTTACAAAATGTTGTCATGTCGTTACAAAATGATCATTTTAGCGACGAAATGACTGATTTTGTAACAAATATTTATGCGACACTTGGCGCTCCATGGTTTTTGTCCATGGTTTAAACCATGGTTTTATTTGTACCACCTTCGTGAATTCGGGCCTATATGTACAGTTGTATCTGTAATATCAGAATACATGCAAAGTTGAACAGTCTGTTTGTGAACAAATCTTGAAGTACTGCATTAACTCTTTGAGGACGAGTCCCAAGTATGCTCGGGCAGGGGTCTATTGGAAATGTGTGTTGTAGCAAAATCAGCCCGTCCTCAATGGGGTAATGCATGATGAATGACTTTGTATAAGGGTTAGGGTTAGATATCTGTACTGTTAGGAATTGTTTGACCTCTTGCACATTTTAGGATTCTACAGTACACAAGTTAATAAATATACACATTGAATATTTAATGTGAATAACAATATAGATAAAAACAAAGCTTTTCCGAATCACTTCTTAGGTGACATTGTGCATAAATTATATTTTAGAAATTTTTGAGAAATGCAAGTAAAATTATAGTAAAACTGCAGTAGCTGCTTTTAAGTAAAAGACAGCAACAGAAAATGCTTGGACGAAAAGAATGACTTGACGCGATATAACAGAAACAATATATTATCGTATTATACACTACATACAGCACCATAATGATATATGAATAAATAAAGACATATTATGTCTTCACTCAATTTGTACTGAACTTCTCCTTTTGTGTCATTATTTTCATTCAAGGTATCTCTCTCCTTGCATGTGTGTTCATTTGCACTATCTAAATTGTATATCATATAATTTACATCTATATTTCTCAGGATTCTGTCATTCAAACTATCACAGCTGTGGACCCGGATTCCGTCAACACGAATACTATCACATACGAACTTGTTGTTTGTAAGTCAGCATATTTCCTAAAGTACAATTGTAGTTCATGATATTTCTAATTTCCTCAGTACTTGCTAAAGATTTCAACTTTCATTACATTCAGTAGACTTTGATCAAACATAAAATGTACATAAATACTTTGGAGAAGGTTTATTTTTAGTTCTTCAGTGAGTTTTGTTGTCAATATGAAGGGGACAGTGTTAAAGGATGAGTTCAATCTTTGATATTTCTTAGTTTAAAAAAAAAAATCTTGTCTTGATAGAAATGAGATTATTTCTTTATGTCACACAAATATCAAATGACTTTATGGGTCACATTTACTGTTACTCATACTTTTGCAGAACTTGAGTAATCCTACCTATATGCAATGAAAAACTCACATGAATAGTCAGACACATTTTTTTTTTTTGTGGGGGGGCAGGGGAGGGGATTAATTTTGTGGGAAATAGATGAATATGCCTTCCCTCTCTTTTGCAATACAGCTGATGGTCAGGGCTATTTCACCATCGACCAGAACACCGGTGTCATCACAGTCGCGACACAAATGGATGTCGATGACCCCGTTCTACCAACCGCGTATCCCCTTATTGTCAGGGTAGGTTCTTAATGTGGAGATCATGTTTTTGCAGGTTTCATCCGAGTAGCCATCTTGCAGATCCAATGATCCCTAAGTTACTGCAGTAATCTTCTTTTATGTATGGTGTAGAGTTTGCTGCTGTTTTCATAGGGAGTGCTTTAATTTTGCTTCGTTTATTGAATAATTAATTTGGGGCTCCTCTTTCATTTTCATTCATTTTGAGTGATATTAATACCCAAGCTAATCTTCATGTTTGATATTGTTCTTAAGAACTAAAATTTGATCTCAATGCCATATCTGTGCTTCTGGCATACATATATTTCTTTAAGTTATTTCATTTTTATTAAAACACTTGCAGTCACTTGCATTGATTTCAGACTGTAAAATATGCATTTAAAAAGTTATGACAACTCATGTATAATTTGATTGTCCTATAACACATTTATTCAGTTTTGAAGATTGTAGAATCACCACTAGCTGCTCTCCTGCTGCATTTTAATTAATCTTTTAGGCGACAGAGAGCGGTCCAGGTGGATCTGCTTCGGCCCTCGTGAGCTTCGATGTAACCATCCAGCCTGTCAACGATGAGCCTCCACTGTTCCAGGAGAATTCCTACACCACCTCCATCCCAGAATCGTCACAGGTCAACTTCCAGCTTCCTCTTAGCATAGTGGTGGACGACGGGGACAGGGTAAGCTTGGGCACGCTTTCTCAGTACCCATTTACTCTGGTCATACATCCCAATGAGAATGGATTAAGAGAGTGAAATGAAATGCAACATTTGGCAAAGATCACCATATTACTCATTAAGTGAACTTTTTGCAGGGTATTTCAGTACATGAGGTCAATTAAGATAGGAATATGGATGAAGATTAATCCATATCCAGAGAGACTATGGACAGAACTCACTGTCAGGTAAATTCCCTTTAATGATAACGGAAACAGTCTAAAGACAGTAAAAAATGAGTTTTTAGGAAGTAAATGTAAATTGAAGTATATATGCACCATCATCTGATAACATAACACACCTTTCATCTCTACCTACGTCCTTTCATCTTTCCTTCCTTGTTTCAATGCGCAGTTCACGGATAGCACCATCTTTTTCTCGGTGGAGGATGGAGCCAGCGTGCCCTTCAGGGTTTCCCCCACTCAGGTGGTAGGCAGTGGGACAGTCACCCTGCTCCTGACGCAGCAGCTCGACTACGAGAACCAGCAGAGCTATGCCTTCCAGGTGAGCTGGACAACCATGCTTACTTTTTAAGAATTCATCTGTTGCCACTTGCCAGTATGTATGCTATGTGTGTGTATGTATGTGTGTGTCTGTATGTGTCTGTGTCAAAAGCAGAATGGGGGAAGGGGTTATGGGAGGGATGATCCTTACTATAGTACGCTTGTTTATTCCGTTTTGTGTGTCTCTCTCATGCTGAACGCTGCAATTGGTTTTCACCACAGTCTTTGCCTCTAATGAAATGGAATCTCTATTCATTTCCTGTGCTTGTGGTTGTCCATCATGTTTGATTTCTATGCACAGTCCAGTCAAAGGGGTAGAGTTTTTAACCATATTAAAAGAGAAACCATATGCTGTCACGGTTACAGCTCGTTATTCCGAAGGTTCGTTATTCCGAAGGTTCTTTAGTCCGAAGGTTGCGTTATTCCGAAGGTTTGTTATTCTGAAGATTCGTTATTCTGAAGGTTTGTTAATCCGAAATAGTGATGAGGTTTGTTATTCCGAAGGTTCATTAATCTGAAAATAAAATAAGGTTCATTATTCCAAAGGTTCGTTAATCCGAAAATGAAACAAAGCTCTTTATTCCGAAGGCTGGTTACGGACCCTATATCATTTCGGATCAACAAACCTTCGGAATAATGAACCCTGTTTCATTTTCGGATTAACGAACCTTCGGAGTAACGAACCCTATTTCATTTTCGGATAAACGAGCCTTTGGAATAGCGAACCCTATTTCATTTTCGGATTAGCGAACCTTCGGAATAACGAACGTTCGGAATAACACCACAAATGTTCGGATTAACGAACCCTTTTTCATTTTCGGATTAACAAACCTCTAGGTATAGGGAATTTGTGTGTTTCGGATTAATGAACCTTCGGAATAACGAACCTTCGGAATAACGAACCTTCGGAATAACGAACCTTTGGAATAACGAACCTTCGGAATAACGAAACTTCGGAATAACGAACAGCACCCGTTGTCACACATGGTATCTGGACCACAGGTCTCAAATGCAATATCCACCGAACAAATTAGCATGTCTTCCTTTCCAATTGGAGTACAACAAGTGCATAGGAAATCATTTGTAACATGCAGTGATAACCTGAAGTCACTGTGAGGAAGTGAATAGAATCCAACATTTAGGAGAATTTAAGATTATCTTCTTCTTTTTTCAATGCTTGATGTGAATCAAGTAACATCAAATCTATGTCATTGCTTTCTGATTGCAATTTCTCTTCCTGTCTTCAGGTGAAGGAGAGTTGAAGAAAAGACATCATTTCAAATATTCCAAGATATGTTTTTTGCACATATATGATTCCCGTGCAAAATTTGTATTGGGCATATAAATTGCAGTGTTGAAACACAAATTTTGAAATTTGCATTTTAGGTTGCAGTTCCTTTCTCTTATAGTTTATGTATAGCTATTACCTCAAAGTTTTTTTTTTTTTTTTTGTTTTGATGTTCTTTTTTTTATTAAGCTGAGAGTTGCCAATATTTCATCACTTTTTCTCTCCCCTCCCCCCCCCCCCTTAGCTGGTAGCAACAGATAGTGATGGTCAGGACATGACCATGGTCACTGTCGATGTCACGGATGTCAACGACAACAATCCAACGTTCATTAATGGTAAGTATCTGACAAACAAATTCCTTCTACATTGTATGTGGATGTCAGAGGCAGCAATTCTCTGTCTTGGATGGAATGGTAGCAGATTGTTATGACTCCAGGTTTTTGGTTTGTTTGCTTTTAACACATTTGAGAGTTATCTCTTGGTAGTTTTCCAATTACTGTGCTTCATGGGGCTTCTTTGTTATGTTTCAGTTGTTTTATTCTTTATTTGTTTGTTTTTTTGGGAGGGGGGCAAACTATTTGTTTTTAATAGGGCCCATTTTTCTCTCTCTTCTTTTCTTTAAAACAACAACAACAACATGTTTTTCCCCCTGTGGAATGCTTAACTCATGCCAAAAGGCAAGGTTCTGACCAGCTGTAACATTTGTATGTTCCAGTGTCTCATTTAAGGCTTTGACTAGTTATTATCTTGCATCAAATTGATGTTCCCATCATCAGTATAATGATACTCTATGATGCCCTCTGATGTGAGAGAGCTGTGCTATTTTGAAAGTCACAAATAATAAATGTATCTCTATTTGCTGCAGACACGAGACCATTAGTCACAAAATCCCTTTTTAAATAAACTTTCATTGTTATGCAGTCTTGTGCTATGAACCAGGGCCTTCCAATGTCAATCAGAATTAAAACATTTGTGAGTATAGGAACAGGCATGTGACACTCCATTACATCCGTATAAGCATACATACTGTACCTCAACATTCCATGGAACTGTCAAGTTAGGGGATAGTCATTTCAGAGTAAGTTTGTATGGTGCATGCATGCAATTTTTTTTTTCCAAGAGAGTGCATTCAAAAATTAAATTATATTGGGAAGGAAAAAATATATGATAGGAATAATTTACATTGATGATGAGTAATCAGTCACTCACAGTACATTGTACATCATGATTTTCTTTTTCTTTTCCCGGTATCATTGAAATAGTGCCAGCGGAAGGTTTCTACCAGGGCTCCATCAACGAGAACGATCAGGCGGGAACATTTGTAGTCCAGGTCATGACCTCTGACCCCGACATGGGGGAGAATGCTGCTGTGGTTTATTCCATCACGGGAGGAAACATTAATGTGAGCATCATTTTTTAAAAAAAACCCAAAACACACACAATTGTGGGTCATAGACAGTAGGGGCTGTAGATGTGTTTCATGAGTCTAGTAATGTACATATCCTCATTTGTTCACATTTTCCACCACGTCTATGCACCATCATATCTGTGGACTCCACACAGTTCATAATAAAAAAAAATTAAAGATAGTGCATGAATTTCTAGCTCTGTGGCAGAAACTCAAACCAAAACTGTTAAAATTGCTATTTTATATGAGTCATCAGGTTGGTCTGTTAAAAGGATGTATAAGATAAAACTTGCTCCTTGTATGTATTTGTTTGCTGTGAATTTTGCACTTTTTACAAATATTTATATTGCCTGTGATACATACAATGTATGAATATTTGTAATGATCTGAAAAATCCTTTGACATTGTCGAAAAAATTTTTATAATGCCTGGGTTGGCATGTGAGTAAAAAAAAAAAAAAACCAAAACAATCTAAACGTTTGCATCTCATCATAATGCACCTTGTGAGATCATCGTAGTGTTCCAGAAAGAGGTTGACAAGGATATTTAATGCTTGCATGAAATGTAAAAAAGTGTTTCATGACACACATAGATCATTAAAAGAAAAGGAAAGAAGAAGAAGAAAACTATAAATAGAAATCATACCCTGCATCTCTCTGTCTTACTTTTCAGACTGCATTCACCATCAACCCCACCACTGGTGTCATCACAAACAATCAGATCGTGGGACCCAATGCACCCCCGACATACACCCTCATCGTCACAGCAACAAATCCCACATCGGCTTTCCCCCCTGCGTGAGTATATCATTTCTTTTTAATCCATCTAGGACGAGTACATGTAAGTTTTTTGCTCTTTCTGTCTTTTATCTTCTAGGTGGCCAGCAAATGTTTTGATGTTCCTGGCTGTAATTCTTAATTTAATCAGAATGATGATACTGCAGGCAGTAGTAAGAGATGTAGGCATGCAGTAGTGAGTACAGATGTGCCCTTCCCTAAACCAACTCATGTCCTTAACCCTAAAAGGGCCG